>NC_056728.1:11460341-11560341 GCF_019279795.1 Protopterus annectens | reverse complement strand
CCAGTTCTAGGTCATTACACAGCAGGAGTTTTAGACCAGTTCTAAATCATTACAGAGCAGGAGTGTAAGACCAGTTCTAGACTCTCATAAATGACTTCATACCTAAATGCTTCATGGTGTCACAGTATGCATACTTATCTGTGAGTTCAGTCAGTGGAGCCATATTACTGAAGTGCCTGGATATCTGAAAAGCTTTTGTACAAAAGAACCTTTCAGTTGAATTTTCACAATGATGACAATAAGCTATCATCTCAAACTGTGCTGGTGCCCTTCAGGAAGGAATTAGGTAATATTCATTTTTCTAAAAGTATGATGGAACTCGAGGCATATCCTAGATGTGATATCATCTAAGATTGCACAATGTCTGCAAGCACCATGTCATAGAGGGAGAAAGCCTGTACCACAGCCCAAGTGACCCAGGTTCAAGTATTATCTTCGGTGTCTGTGACACTGGAATGGGTGGAGGGGCACACCAGTCCTCCTGGGGAGGAGAGTCATGTGGACAGGCAGATATCAGTGGAGTTATCTTGAGGAGGAGGATGGGGAGCCAACCACAGAATGCTTTCTCAAAGGTGGGCAGGGCAGATTTCTGACTTCAGCTCCTTGTGGAAACAGATCTGCACTGTCCACGCATTGCATTTCCACCCCATGCTGTTAGGCATGCACGCCTGGGGAGGGGAATGTCATGAGGTTAAAAATGTAAAATCTCCTATGACACCAATATTGCATGCCATCCCAGCTCACCGTAAGTTACATGTCAGCTGCAACCCAAGTGTATTAACTCCTGGGAAGATCATGAGGGGTGGGTAAACTCAACAACAGACAGGGGTGCTACGATACTCTGATGGACAGCTGTATGGGGAGAAAAAGAATGTGAAAAACAGGGCAAAAAAGATTAGAGAATGTTTGATGCAAGAGTGAACCGATCAAGTGCTGAAGCTAAAGGTGAATTGACACAAACAGTAATGTAGCTCAAGGAATATTTATGTGCTTTTGATAAAAAGGAAGGTGAATTGTAAAAATATCTCTTAATAGGTACAGAGCAGTTCAAGGCAAACAGCTGTAAATCTATCCCCATATAGTTTTTGCATAACTCTTTGAGTACATCCACAGGACTTTCTTTACAGTATTACATGGCTTCCTCGGGTCACACCTATATTCTCCATTATAGGCCCCAAATCCCTCTTTTATGAGCAGCAAATCAGTCTACCAGTTTGGGATTCCAGCCCATCTTTTAACAGTATTTCTCTAGTGATTTGCATTTTCTGATTATACTGGCCTTATTATACTAGGATTATATGCTACTACAAGGTTTTTAAAATAGTACATGGCACGTCCATGGCATTTCACATTTAGTAAGTAGCATTTCACAGGGGCACTCTCCTTCTAAGCATAGAACTTCTGGTTCTGTTCTTAATGGGGTGGGTTATGGGACTGGGATAACTTGGCCATATTCATATGATGATTGCTATGCCTATGTCTAAAGGTAAAATGAAAAGGTTGTAGTGACAAAGCCCACCTACGTAATTTGTTGCTTTTGTCCTGTTGCTTGTATAATTAATGCATGGCTAACTACCAAAGTGAATCTGTGTCCCTGAATATAAATATTATTATTATTTTCTTGTGGATTATGTTGTCTCAGCCTTACTCACCTTCCTACTTAGGCAGCAGACATGGGGGTTCCTCATCACCTGCTTCTTCCGCTACTAGTCCTACTTCAGATGTATCAATGTACACAACAAATGGTTTAGAATAACAAGGGGTAACCGAGACTGGCTCTGAATGCAAGCTTTTGGTTTATTAAAAGAGTCATCTGCTTGTGTGGTCCACCTTCCCAGATATGTGCTTTACTTTTTGCAAAGTCTGTCAGAGCAATGATTGACCATTGGCTTCCTGTCGAGGGTGTGCCATTGGAAGGTCACTGACTGCAATGTATTCCTTGTCTTTGCTCGTGTTTGTGTTATGCCATGGAAGCATTTCAGTATCCACCTCAGACCAATTTGTACTACCTTCTGAGTCTGTTTCCATGTTAAGCATGTAGATTCTGCTGGACTTTTTCTCCTGGGCAGCTGGCATTATAGTAAACTGATCATAGGGGGGGATGCATTGCACTTCAACATTCTGCTGCTAAAACACAGTAAAATAGAAAGACAAATACAGTTACTTGTGCAGACCGCTGTTTCAAAACAACAGAACTACTAACATTACTTACTGAGATTGTCAAATGAAAAAATGATAAGCATTTCTTCTTTGGTAAAATAAATCTCTGTTACATAACAGCAACAGGGCAGGCAGCAGCAGACATAAATTACACTGCCAATTCTAACCTCAGGCTTTCTACTCCAGCATGTGTGTAGGTGCATATATATATATATATATATATATATATATATATATATATATATATATATGAGTGTCACTGCATCTTACACTGAAATCAGAGAATTTCAGAAGATTGAAGAAAACTTCTTAATCTTCACTTCATTGAAAAAATTTAAAAAACAGTGTTTTTTTGCAGGCGACCAAACCCACATTTACCCCCCATATGTGAGGCTGCACCTCCAGACACCCTGCTAAGTTTATATATAGATATATATATATATATATATATATATATATATATATATATATATATATATATACCAGCTCCATGATTGCTCTGCAGTGGGTAAAGGGCAAACTCCCCGATCCCCAATCTTCACGATTTTGCACTGAAACAAAGCCAGCAATCATTCATCAGCTCTGCCTACTTTTTTTTTCTGTGCAATGATTGCACCATTCGACCACCTCAATGACACCCATACATAGAAGGTGAGTGTAAACAGACATACACCCTGAAATGGCACTCAGCATGAATGAATGAATGAATGTATTCTGCTCTGTAAAAATCTTTGTAGCTTTTCAAGCTGTATGAGGTATTTTGTTCAAAGTCTAAAAAACATTGTACTATACTCAATAATTGGTCAGATTAGTGAGGTACAAGATGGTACAATCATCTCACTGCAATACCTAGATGTGTCGTCTATAAATAAATGGGCTACAGAATAAACTCTTATAACTTTGGTAAATACATACTGGTCAAAGTTTAAACACTCATCTCACATTGTCCATAGAATTTTAATGATACTGTATTTTTTTTTATTTCGCTATTTAGCCTGTAAATATAATTTCTGTTTTTTTTTTTTTAACAAATTTTATGACACCACATTTACTGACATTAAAAGTGTGGTCATATCTAATGCAGCAAGTGTATATTTTTTGTTGGCTCTCAACTTCAACACCTGTTATTGATGCACTTATGTTTCATTTTGCAATCATCAGCATATTTAATTGTTCAGAAGCCATTTTTCATTTTTATGTATGAGAAGAACAGTCTACAAAGAAGTGGTTCGAGTACAGACCACTCTGGGATACTATGGTAATATTCATTAAAAAGGACAGGTAACCTCCCCATTCTTAACTCGTGTCCTATTTTAACTATTGTTTTACTCACTGAATTGTATATGTATTAACATTTAATGGGTTTAATTTGTCAATTTTCCTTTACTTGGATTAGTGTTGAATGTGTCAGTAAGGTCAGTACTTCATCAGGTGCTGTTATTAAATCTTCAGAGAGTGTCACAAGAATCTAAAGACTTCCCTTTAACAACCAGCTATCTAACAGAACCAATCCCTAAAGTTATTTTGGATAAGTCTCATTACAGCTCTCTCCACGATTTTGTAAAAAATACTTGTCAATATGATGAGTTTAAATCTTTATTGCTTGTTGAAAGTCTGGGGGGCTTAAGTACAATCCTTAGATTAAAAAAGACTTTAAATTGTATTGGGGAGATACATTCTAATACCAAAATTGCATTTGCTTAGACTTTACCCTTCTTTGAAGTACGTTGACCACAGAGTTAGTGTATATAACCGAAAGGAGCATGAGATATGATTTTTTTTTGGAATCTCTGTCTAATTTTTGAAGTGTTGGGACTCGTATCATGAAGTCTCATGTCTTCTCCTAGGAAGTCATAAAGTTGTTTGGGTCAGATGTGATTCCTCCATTAATGTTTGCCAGTCTAGCCTTCTACCATAGGTCAGGGATATATCAGAATTCTAACATTTTGTTTAATATGTTGATGGGTGGTTAGCTGTTTTTTGATTCTATAAAGGAAGCTATCACATATATAGATTGATCTTATGGAACTTGAGTATCTAAGTTTTACTTCTTAATGTCTGGGTAGTTAAAAATCTCCCAAAAGGATTGTACTTATATTGGCTTTATACACTGCAATGTATTGAGAAATTCTTCATGCTTTGTAGGGAATATAGATGATGTACGGTAGATTCCTGTTACATTACATTCAGTACTGTTACTATTATTTTTATATGAGCAGTTTGATGGTGATGCAGTGGTGCAGTGGTTAGTGCCTTTGCCTCACAGCAAGAGGTCCTGTAGTTCAATTCGTGGCTGGGTTCCTTCCGTGTGGAGTCTGCATATTCTCCATATTTTGCATCGGTTTCTTCTGGGTGCTCCGGTTTCCTCCCACATTCCAAAGACATGCGTCTGAAGTATTTCTCCATGGGCCTCTGCTGAAAGTTATGTCCCAGTTGGACTTTCCTGGCAAAGAAATGCTAAAAAAAAAAAAAAAAAAAAAAAAAAAAAAATCTAGTTCTGAATTGCTTTTTTTAGTCTAGCTGCTCTTTTACAAATAATGGAAAACTGCTAGCTATCCCACAGAATCTGCAACAATAAAAGGGGGTCTTCCTGAAGTTTGTGATGTACATTTTAGATCTTTAAACTATTTTTCAGTAATGGTATGGGTATTACTATTTTTCAAGCAGAAGAAAATTTCTAAATCTTCCATTTTCATTTAACAAAGACACATTCATTTCTGTTTTTTTATATCTAGTATATATATATATTATATATATATATATATATATATATATATATATATATATATATATATATATATATATATATATATATACACACATATATATATATATATATATATATATATATATATATATATATATATATATATAGACAGAGAGAGATATAAATATATATATATATATATATATATATATATATATATATATATATATATACATACATATATATATATATACAGAGAGAGAGAGAGAGAAAAATAGCTAGATAAATATATTTTTTAAATTTGAAGACGTCTAACAATGACATCATTAGGAGTGAAAATTTTCTGAATAGTAATTGAACTTCCTAAGAGAGAGAGTTGAATCCCACACCATTTGATTACATATCTAACTCCAGCCTGACAGGCCCTCTAAACCCTGTCTGTAACACCATTTTATTAACCACTGACTGACTGAATGTCAACATTTTGTCTGGATATTTGGGTGCCCTAAGAAGTGATGGGATATGTCACTAAGCAGATTTGTTTTTACTATACCTCTTCGGGTGTTTGATAATTCCACCATGTCATATGACAGATCCAAGGAGAAGAATCTTCAGAGATTGTTCACTCTAACATGAACAATGGCCATATCATAATTAGTCTTAATTCTTTTTTAATCTGGGTGAGATTACTCTATATTTGTCCCCACGCAGGTACAAGACTGTCAGAAGCTCTTTGCAAAGTCTTTCATTGCACTTTTTTTTAACTGTATTTTGCTTAATTGCTGCTTCATTTTTGCTGTTTTTACTGCTGTGGCTGCTTTTTACTGCACTTTGAATTTCTAGAGTAGGCTAGATTCAGATTTGCTGAATCTAGGCAGTTTGGTATTACTTGAGCACTAAAAACAGCCATCCTACATTGAGAAGGCCCTCCTGCACCCTTGTGGCAGAAGGGTGTGGAGATTGCTGGAAAAAGATTCAGTTTTGGCCTTTCCTATTGGTTAATTTGTGGTAAACCAGTTTAACTTTACTTTTGTTACCCCGCATTTGTGCATAGCTGTGCACTGGGCTGCGGGGTTTAGCTCTGCCGTGTATGGATGCACACACTCAGAAACACAATTTTCCCTTGATATCTACTGGAGAACCCTCCTCAGCTCCACTGCCTCTCTGTGTGCAATTGCTACCTAGAGAGCTCAGTTGTGCATTCTGAAGCATTGATGCAGTCTTCCACCCTTAGCCCTCCACAGAATAGCCACCTTTGTTAGTCTCACAAGCAAACCCTGGTCCATTTAGTCTATCCCCACTAGTTACTTAATATATGCCTGCCATAATGGACCACCATTTCTCCAGCCAACCTGATTGACATGGGAATCCTGAGGCAATATAGTAAGTGCCTCATGTATACTGACAACCACTGGCTCCTAAAGCAAACAAACACAGCATGTGAGAGATGTAACTGTACCACAAAATTAGAATCATTCCTCTCAGATAACAATGTACAAGACATACAACAGGTTGTCAGCACACACAACTCCACTCTCACACAAGATAAGGTCAAGACACATAAACTCACATATGCTAAGAGACTACCAAAGGACTAGAGACCTCCCAAGCACAAACAACATGCACATACTGGTACATGACCAGAGTACACCACTACACATAAAAACACACATATCAGTGTCTCAACAATTAAGCCCCTAAGGCAAAACACCTCAAAACCTAATGTTCTGGTCATAGGCGACTCAACAGTGAGACACACAGATGTCCCCTTCACAAGGCTGAACAAGGAGAAGGTCACAGTCAACTGCTTGTCAGGTTCCAGGATCTGTCAAATCACACATGCACTCAAGTTTCTCAGCAACAAGCACCGATATGACTCTGTCATAGTACATGTTGGTATGAATAACATGAGACATACCTCTCTGGACTATATGAAGAGAGACATGATCGAACTCTCAGATTATGTGTCCCAGGCAGGTATGTCTCGAGCTCTAAGCAGCATTCTACCTTCACCTAGGATGATGCCACAATACAGACAAAAAAAATTTTCATTTTATTAATTGGTTTAGCTTCTGGTGTCACTCCAGTGGATCCAGTATCTGTCTGCCTGATAAGACATGGTTGACAATCCAAGCTGCTTTGCCAGAGATGGCCTTCACCTGTCTTCTCATGGCTTTTGGATACAGGCAAAGATGCTTGCCTCCCCAATAGTGCTTTTTTAGGCAATGTTCAAACAACAAAACTTCCAACGTAAGGAAATCCACTAAAGACAAACTCATGGCCATGCTGCTTAATGCTAGGAGCTTAAACTGTAAACCACGCTCCCTGGGAGCACTCCTCACCTTGGAATATGCTGATCTCTGTACCGTCACTGAGACTTGGTACAAGGCCACTGAGAGCACCTCAGCCATACAAGGCTACAATGCCTTTCACACATTCAGACCCCAAAACAAGTGTGAAAGAACCAGAGGCAGAGGTGTCTCCATCTTTATTAAATCCAAATACACCTAGAGACTGGTGAAACAGTACGACTGTCTTGAGCTACTCCAGGTCCAATTATCTATAGGTAAATACCTTACCACATCATCACTAGCTACAGGTTCCCTACCATAAACATGGAGAAGCACACCACCTACCTGCATTTGCTAGATTCGCTCAGTATATAGCCAAACACCTTGGTCATGGGAGATTTCAACTATCCTTCCATTGATTGGGTGACTTACATGAGCATAAACATGATCACTATGAGGTTTCTGGACTTTGTTAATTTACATGCCCTGGAACACTTGGTCCATATCCCCACAAGGGGCTCAAATGTCCTGGACCTAGTGCTCACCAACATAGGGGGTCACTGCATTATCCCCGTGTGTTGCCCTCTCTGGTAAGGTCAGACCATAAATCTGTCTTGTTTAAAGTAAAGATCAAACCTGACACCCCCACAGGAGTAAAAAAGGAAACATTCCTCTAAAGCAAACTATTGCATACTAAGGAATGGTATAAAAAGTTTCAAAGACCCTGCCAACATAGCTAACAATGACTCCGATGCAGAGGAATACACAAACTCCCTGTACAGCCACTTAAACAAATGCATTGACTTCGCTGTACCCAACAGGAATAAAACTAGGTCCTCCCAAAAAAAAAAAAAAAAAAAAACACCGTGGTGGACTGTAAGTATAAATAAGCTATACAACAAACAAAATAAACTAACAAGTGAACTAGGCAGAAGAAACAAACAATCCAAAAACGAAACAGGAACCCAACAATAGCCAGCAAGAAAATATTGTTCTTTTAAAAACAAAATAAACTGATATCTAAGAATGCAAGGGAACTTACTCAACAGAGGAAGAATACCCTATGCAGCTTAAACAAGCAAATCAGAGATCTTGTTAAGTCCTCTAAGGCTAGCTACAAGTCTAAATTAGCATCCCTAGCTAAACACAATCATAAGGCATTCTTTAGCTACATCCGAAACCTAAAAGGGAATGCCCAGCTGTGTGCCACACTTATAGTGGACAGTACCACTCCCACTGAACCTGAGTAAAATTGACAACCTGCTAGCTCACAGATTTGGCAATAACTTCACCCCCATGTACCTAGCAGACATACCCCAAACTATTCCTGTCACCAGTCCTCTACCGAGTATCTCCAAAGAACAGGTCATACAAGCACTCTCCAAGGCCAAAAATACAGCCTCTGTAGGACCAGATAATGTCCCAGGCTGCTTACTAAACAATCTAAAACAAGACCTAGTGGAACCACTCAGCACTCTCTTTAACCATAGCCTGAGAACTGGCCTTTTCCCGGCAGAGTGGAAAACAGCAACAGTAATCCTCTTGCGCGAAGGGGGTTCATCAACTGACCCTGGGAACTACTGACCCATAAACCTAACCAACCTTATCTGCAAGGCCATGGAACGAATCTTCATGGACCTTATCCACAAGGACATAGGTGACCTTTAAACTCTTGATCCAACCCAGTTTGGTTCCATCAAGGGTAGATCTTGCTTATTAAATCTAATGGACTTCTTTGAGAATGTCACCAAAGCCCCGGAGGAGTTCAGAAACAGTACATACCACCTATCTTGATTTAGCCAAGGTCATTGACACAATCCCCAATTCAGGTATCATAGAGAAACTGTCCCAGCTTGCAATTAACCCATACATTACTAGATGGGTAGCAAACTGGCTCACCAACAGAACACACACTTTCAAAGTCGGGGAGTCCACCTCCACCAGTAGACCAGTTACCAGTGGGGTACCACAAGGATCTGTTCTGGGTCTTCTGCTGTTTGGAATCTATTTCTCTGAAGTCCGGGTGAAGGTAGACGGCCTGTGGCTTACCAGGTTTGTAGATGACTGCAAACTGGGTGCAATCATAGAGTCCCATAATGATTATGTTCATAGGTTCATAGGTTCATACTAGGCTATCGGCCCTAGGGCATTTATAAGCCTAGCCAGAATGTGTTTGGCTTTCGCCACCCATTTTAAATTTATTTTGCTATGCCCTTTTTCGAGGTTAGTATACTGTGCCTCTGTCTAACAGTGACACAGAAGTGATACCCGGGGTAAACCTATGATCTCCCATCCACTCATCAAGATTCCTCTTGAAGAGAGTCAATGAGGGACTCTGCCTAACCTGGACTGGGATTTTATTCCAGAGTGAAGGGAGCCTCTGGGTTATGAATCTGTCCCTCCAGCATGTCCTATTTATTTCAGTGCTGAGGTTCAAGTCTCTCGAGCGTAGCTCGATGGGATTTGGATTTTCTGAGGTGCAGCATGTCCATTAATTCCGGGTTGGACATGGCTTTATACGTCAGGCACAGATCGCCTCTGAACAGGTGGTATGCCACTGAGTAGAGCTGGAGTTTCTTTAACCGGGCAGCATATGGCATCTGTTTGAGCCCTTTGATCCTCTTGGTGAGGTACTTTTGGGGTCTTTCCAGTTGCTGCAGGTGTCTGGTAAGGTACATCCCAAAGGGGCATTGTACTCAATTATGGGCCTGATGAGGGATGAGTAAAGAGGCACGATGACCTCCCTGATCTAGATGTGAATCCCTTCATGATTAGGTGGGCTATATAAAATGTTTTTCTAACCACTTTGGCCACGTGGTTGACAAATGAGAGATTACTATCAACTTGGGTCCCCAGGTCCCTAATTACTTCTTCTGTACTTAATGGGTTTCCACCTATGTGGTAATTTGTGGGCACTTTGTTTTTGCCAAAGGGGATGACTATACACTTTTTGGCATTTAGCTTGAGGCCATGGCTCTGGCACCAGTTGTCTGTTTCTATGAGGCCCTTTTGGAGGATGCTTGTGTCAGCTGGAGAGTCGATTATGGCGCCCAGTTTGCAGTCATCTGCGAACTTGGTCAGCCACAGTCCTTCCGTGTTGGCCTGTACCTCCGAGAAATATATGCCGAACAAGAGAGGTCCCAGGACAGAGCCTTGTGGGACACCACTTGTAACTGGTTTGGAGTCTGACATGGCTCCAGCAATTCTAACCATGTGGGTTCTGTCCTTGAGCCAGTTTGCAATCCATCTAGTGACATAGGGGTTTATATTTAAGCTGGTGAGCTTATCTATAATGCCCGAGTGGGGTATTGTATTGAAGGCTTTTGCGAGGTCCGGGTAGGCTGTGTGGACACCTTCCCCTCGACAATGGCCTTGGTGACTGTTTCAAAGAAATCAACCAGGTTTAAGAGGCAGGATCTGCCCTTAACAAAGCCGAACTGGGTAGGATCCAGTGTTTGTAGGTCCCCAATATCTTTATTTATGAGGTCCATGATGATCCTTTCCATAGCTTTGCAGACCAAGCTAGTCAGGCTTATGGGGCAATAGTTTCCAGGATCCATTGAGGCACCATCTTTATGGAGAGGGACCACTGTTGCTGTACGCCACTCTTTGGGCACATATCCTGCAGTAAGGCTG
Organism: Protopterus annectens; assembly: GCF_019279795.1. Taxonomy (NCBI): domain Eukaryota; kingdom Metazoa; phylum Chordata; order Ceratodontiformes; family Protopteridae; genus Protopterus; species Protopterus annectens. The sequence goes on along the minus strand of NC_056728.1, from coordinate 11,549,547 downwards.
AGATTGAACAGTAGTTTTATGTTTGGGTTTAGCTCTTCTTTGAGTTCATGTAGGACGCAGCCTGGGACACCATCTGGTCCCATTGATGCTGTGTTTTTTGCTTTGGAGAGGGCGGCTCTTACCTGAGCATCTGAGATGTCAGGGGGGCAGCACTCTGCTGGGATAGATATTTGCCCTTTTGGTGGGGAGAGGGGGGAGAAGTTTGCGCTGAACCTGTCAGCTAGGATGTTGGCAATGTCTGTGGGTTCGGTGTATTTGTTGTCATTTTGGACTAATTCTGAGCATATCTGGGAATTACCACCCAGGTTCCTAACATAACTAAAGAAAGCCTTGTGATTATCCTTAGTGTCCTGTGCACTTTTTCTCTCGAAGCTGGCCTTAGACAATTTTATGTGTGCCCGTAGTTTTTTGCTAATAACATATTACAGAAAAGGCTGACACAGATAAATGATTGGTGCCAAACTCACGGACCAAAACTTAATGCAAAAAATGCCTCATTATCCCCTTTGGAAAATAAGTAGCCCCTTCTAATTAATATATAGATAGCACTCCTCTTAAGCTCAAAGTCAGTGGTGTGAGATTTGGGAACACAGGTTGATATCCATCTAAATTGTGATTTCCATATGTCCATAGTGGTAAGAAAATCATTCTACATTGCTCATCTCATAAGTGAGGGCATCAAATCCAAGACCAGGGAGGTTATAGCACCACTGTACTCGACCCTTATCAGACCACTAATTGAGTACAGTGCTCCCCTCTGTATGTACTACCAGACACCTGCAGCAACTGAAGAGACCACAGAGGTTTCTAACGAAGAGAATCTAGGGCCTCCAAAACATGACATACCTTAAAAGACTGAAAGCCCTTTCTCTGTACTCTGTATCATGCAGACTGCTGAGAGGTGACCTGTGCATGGCCTACAAAGCAGTCTCAGATGATGCCCTAGGGGAAATGCTGCACATCCGCAAATCAAGTGTTACAAGAATAACTCACTCCAGGGATTTCAACCTAGCATATGACATTAACAAAACATGCTGTTGAGACAGATATATCTCCCGGCGATTAATGCCCCTCTGGAATAGGCTCCCACTCCATGTGAAGCAGAGCTCCTCAATGACCCTATTCAAGCACAACCTTGACAACTAGATGGGTGACCATAATTCACCCTGCAGGTGGCACCTATATCCCTCATGGACAGGGGCAGTCAGTGCTGATCACAGAATCTCTATGCTAACAAGACCATCTAACTATGGTCAATAAGGGTACTTGGTTCATTACACAGCTAGGCTTATAAAGGCCCTAGGGCCAATAGCCTAGTAACCTCCTATGAACCTATGAACTTAAGTCTAATGAAACATGTATAGGTTTTCTCTGCACTGGAGAAATCAGTTGCTAGACCTTTTGGGGAGGTGATAAGTTCCAGACTCTGTCTTATGGACTTTCTAGTCTGACTTGGATGAATTTTGACCCCATGAAGTTTGCTGTTATGAACGCTTTCCAGTGCCATGGCACAGTGACTATGCCATGTCTGTTTTTCAAAATCCAGTTCATCACAAATGAGAATATCAAAAGTATCGACCTCTTAGTGCAAGAAATCTAGACAAAGCCTGAGAAAATGGAGGGACAAAGGCTCAAAAATAGGGACAGATTGTAAATATTGCTCTTATAAACTTAGAAAGTTGCTAGAGAAACAGGTTATGTGTTGACATACATTTTCTAAAGGATTTGAAGTCTGAAACTCAAATGTATGTTATTATTTAGTGACTTCAATCCTCAGATCATCCCAGTGATTTCTCAGAAAACCACAAAATTCATGAGGAATAGGCCAAAAAATATGAGGCAAAAATCTGTACATTCTCGAAAATCTGGACAGTTGAGAGGTATGAGTAAAGTGAGTAAATTGCTTTTGGAAATGGCCAGGTGCAATAACTTGTTTCTAAAACACGTCTTTTTTTAGGTGTATGTATATTATTTGTACAGATGTGGTGGAACTGGAAATGCATTGTGTTACAGCTGTGTTATTAAGCCTTTACTGATATAGTAGAGTAAATTATCCGAACGTCAATTATCCGAACACAGCCTTCCAAAGTTTTCAATTCGTAAAAATCATAAAGCTTGAATATGTAAACATTATATGCATTTACTTGTGTGTATTTTTTGAGCTTGTAGCCTGCTCATGTGTGAAAAATATCCTTTATTGTCCACTGGAATCATTCAGTGGTTGAAAAGTGTATTCCTTCTGCGTGCAGAAAAAACAAGATTTTACAAGTTTTTTATCTGGTTCAATGTATGTTTGATTATCCAGTTTGATTATCCAAACTATTCTAGATCCCAACTAGTTTGGATAATCAACTCTCTACTGTAATTTATCTTAACATAAATTCCCTTTTTATATTTCAAATGTGACTCTGAATTCTGGAACATCAAGAACTCAAAGGTTTTATTTGTTAGTCTGTTTCAGAGTGGTAAAAACTAAGCTTTTTTTTTTTACTTTTCACTGTCTACCCTTATTCCTCACCCATGTAGAATATGTAGATGACTATGCATATGACACAAAGGGATGTGTGGTAAAGGCAGACACTTCAGCCAAGAACTCGAAGGTTTTATTTGTTAGTCTGTTTAGAGTGGTAAAAACTAAGCTTTTTTTTTTTTACTTTTCACTGTCTACCCTTATTCCTCACCCATGTAGAATATGTAGATGACTATGCATATGACACAAAGGGATGTGTGATAAAGGCAGACACTTCAGCACCCTTAACATACATTGAAATGGTGACAAATCTGGGGGATTCCACAAGTGTTTTTGTTTTATGAAATAAAAATATCTGCATCCTGTGCATAAACTGCTCTCTGACTAACTAGGAATCTGTATCTAAAATGAGAAGGGAGTAAGCAATGAAAACATTCCCCACCCAGGTTAATCATGTCTAGGCCACAAACAATGCCCTAGTTGCATGACTGCCATTGCAGAGGTGCTAACTGAAAACCTTTACATTGAAGCTCAGTATTATTATTTTTTTGTGTAAAATTCTCCTAACACTTGCTGTAACTCTATCCTTTCTGGGTTCTTCATCTCCCGAGTATCATTTTTTTAATGTGTATAAGAGTTAAAACACAATGTCTGTAACTAATAGAGCTATATTGCAGGGCTAGCATTGCTATAGCTTTCCCTTTTAAAATTTCACTTGGCATATATTCTTTATACTGGCATCATATCTAAAACTGTTGATGTACTAAAGTTTCCAAACTCTTATACTAATGGGTAAAGAGAGAATTATGCTGGCAGAGTTAACTGTCCTTCTTGTGCAACCACCTCTGAGATTTGAGTATCATAAAAGATCCATAAAGGACTCATGTAAGTCATAGTTGGTTTACACAGATTAAGGGTGCATTTCAGATGAAGAGCTGATTGCAGAAGGTTGGAATTTTTGCTGCATGTGAAATGTTATTACGTATCAGGAAAATCAGGAATCAGAATTATGGGAAAATAGATCAAGACTGCAATAGACACAAGTGATTATATTATAATTTCTAACTGTAGTGTACTTGTTAGAGCTCTTATAGCAGAATACCAAGGCATATCCTCTGTTCACCACCCTCCCAACGCATAAAAGCACACACACACACACACACACACACACACACACACACACACACACACACACACACACATGCACAACATGCACACAATTACACATGCACACATAAACATACAGGCACACAGACACATTTGCAGAGAAGCATATAAGCGTATACACACACACACACACACACACACACACACACACAAACACGCACACATTCAAAACCATTACTACTGCTTCACATCCATAAGAAGTTCCAAAATGACATGGAGATATGTACATAAACATGTGACTATCTATGGTACACTGGTCCACAAAATCAGACTCAGTCAAAGAACACAGTAAACATACTGAATTCATTTTATTTCACCCTACTCCCATTACCTAATATAATTCAGTGATATATTGGCGGAACTGGTAAGAAAAGAAAAAATTATGATCTCTGACTAAAAATACACTTACTGAAACAATAAAATGATCAAGCTTCAGTTTCACTTGCTATCTCTTGTACCTTCACTCATGCACAACAGTTCATTCAGAACTTTCCATAGCTGTGACTATGGACCTACACTAGACACTTGTTCTTTGGATTGAAGATATTTCCCTTAGTAATCATGGTGGTGAAATGGTAGGTGCTCTACTCATATGGATGAGTACATGATGTGAAGTGCTGGAAGCCATGTTTATATGGCTTTCAAGAAGGAAATGAGAGGGTGGATGTGACATTTATTTGTATTTGGACAAGAAATGAAGGAGATGATGCCCCATTTGTGTGACCATGAGTATGAGATAGAGGTACAACTACAGCCAGTATTTTTAGAACTGCAAACCATCTTCCACAATCTTCCTTTCCTGCATAGACGTTTCAAGAAATTTCTGATTTCTACACCTCACAGGAAGGTTTTTCTCCTCTCTGAGCTCAGCTTAGGACATCTGTATTACTCTTTCACAAATGTATTGCCTAAATCAAATTCCCTACGTGACACTCTCTTTAGATCAGGTTGTGCTCAAGTATTTTGAGCCAGAATGGACAGCCGGGGTAGCTCTTGATAGTCATGAAAATCATCTTTTGTGTGGGACACGAAACAGTGTATTCCCTCTGCTTCTCCCACTAGACAATCTCATAATAGAACAGTTTAATGGGCTTTTAAGGTGTGCATGCTAAAATGAGGTAAAATATCACTAACAGGTAATGTAGTAACAATCTTAACTTGCATGTGATGAAGTGAGATCTCACATTTTGACTTTCTTAAATCACTGCTTCTAACCTGCATGCTGGATAGCAGTCTACACACTAATAAACAGGGATAGGATTTCCAGCGAATAAAGGCATGAATCAATGACAACAAACACCAAGTGCTATGTGGAAAGTTATTAGGAACTGCCATGTCCATCCTATATTCTAGTGGGTTGCTTGATGGTCCTCTGACTAAACTCGTCATTGGATTCCAGAAGTTGTTCTGATACCAGGCAGTCCAGCTCTGTGTATACCGACATTGTAATTCCCAAGCAATGAGCATCTGAAATGCAGGGAAATGATTATACTTCACTTTGCAAGAACATTCATTTATTTCAATCCCTTTTCCTGTTAATCACCATACTGACTGTATTAGAAATGATTCAGGCAGGGTACATCCAATGAGGTACAAAGAGAGATCTGTCTTGGAGATTTGCTATGCAGTATACCTCAGTATCTGCAGACAGAAACCAGAAGACTAAAGCATTTGAATCTGATGTAATTATTCCTGACTATGTAACAACTGAGGAATGGAGTATGTTCTGGCTCATGTACAAACTGTTGCAAACAAAGTCATGAATCTCCTTTTCTTTGAATTTCCTGATGCTATAAACTGCAGGAAAAGTTTTTTCAATTGAAAGAAATTTGAATAAGATTAAGCTCTGCATTGTTAGCAAGTGCGGCATGCAGCCTTAGAGATAGTTAGTTCTCTTTGTATTTATTCCATAATATTAAATGCTTTGCATAAGACCCGCCATCCCGTGTATATAACTACCAGCTTACAAATCCAGTCCAATACTGCCGCAGTAAGTCTGGATGCTGTCTCAATGTTAGTTCTGCAGTTGTACTATTAAATAGAATCCTTTCTCATTTTATTAACTGGTTCTCCTCGTGTAAAACGAATATGTCCCTGTAGATTGAGAGAGAAAACAGGAACAGCTGGTTTGAGTTGTTATAGTAACACAGCACACAAACTTTGTTCATTACTGGACCTTGAGAATGGAAATTTCTTAATTCCACATAACAAATCGCATACAAGAAAATGTCATGCCACATTAAAGAACAAAATGTTAAAAATAAAATCATATGCCAGGTATGCCTGGAAAGGGCTTTCCATCCAGAAAGGAAGTGATTTAACCTTTCAAATATTTCATAAAACATCTACCAAAGATTCATACTGAACAAATGGTCTGGGGAAAAGATTGGTGACCTTGTTGAAGTGATGTGGCTTTAACAAAAATCATAATCCAACATAATGAAGTCTGTGTCATTACACAGTCTGTTATTTTATTGTTACATAACTTTTTATTAACAAGCCGTATCACGCTTGCATTATTTTTGGTTCCCATTGATGGCATTTGTAATAACCCAGAATGCAGTAGGCTATCAAAACAAAAATATGCCACTTCTTTTGCCTTTAGTTTGGGAGTATTTCCATTAACTAACATTTTACACCTCACTGATACTTAGATATCATGCCATAGTCCCTAGGGCCTATACAAGCCTAGACAAAAAGATACCCTGGCTTTTGCCACCCAAGAAAATTATTTTCCTGTGCTCCTGTCGAGCAGAGCCACAGAGGTGATCCCCGAGGTGAATTTCCTATTTCCCAGCCAGTCATCAATATTTTTCTTGAAGAGTGCTAATAAGGAGCTTTGTTTGCTATAGATAGGCAGTTTGTTAGTCAGAGATCACCTCTGAGTAGGCGATATGCGACAGAGTAAAGCTGGAGTTTTTTGAGATGGTCTCTGTAGGGCTTCTGTTTGAGGCTGGTAATCCTCTTTGTGAGGTATTTCTGCAGCCTTTCCAGCAGTTGTAGATGTCTTGTGAGGTACATACCAAAAGGGGTGTTGTACTCTATAATAGGTCTAATGAATGATGAGTAGAGGGGGAGAATGACCTCTTTTTTTCTGGATGAGAAACCTTTTGTGATGAGGTGTGCCACATAGAAGGATTTCCTGACTACAGTGGCGATGTGATTATCAAAGGAGAGACTATTGTTCACCTGTGTCCCAAGGTCTCTTATCACACTTTTGGTGTTAAGTAGACTATGACCTATGTGGTAGTTCATGGGTACAGAGTTTTTACTAAAGGGGATGACAATGCACGTTTTGGCATTGAGCTTGAGGCCATGGCTTTGACACCAGGCATCTGTCTCAGTGAGGCCCTTTTGTAGGATGTACACATCGTTAGGAGTTTCAGTTATGGCTCCTAGTTTGCAGTCATCTGCAAACTTCATTAGCCGAAGACCTTCTGTGTTAGCCTGTACTTCAGAAAAGCAGACACCAAACAGGAGAGGACCCAGGACTGAACCCTGTGGTACTCCACTTGTCACTGGTCTGAAGTCGGATTTGGAGTCTGTTACTTTCACAGTGCGAGTTTTGTCAGTGAGCCAGTTAGCAACCCATCTTGTGACAGAGATTTATGCCTAGTTTAGTGAGTTTATCTATAATTCCAGAGTGGAGAATGGTGTCAAAAGCCTTGGCGAGATCTAGATAGGCTGTGTGAACCACCTTACCCTCATCTACGGCTTTGGTGACTGCTTCAAAGAAGTCTATCAGATTTAGGAGACATGATCTGCCTTTTACATACCCGAACTGGGTGGGGTCCAGAGTTTGGAGATTACCCAATGTCTTTGTTTATAAGTTCCATGATGATACGTTCCATGGCCTTGCAGACCTGGCTCATTAGGCTAATGGGGAGGTAGTTCCCGGGGTCCGTGGTGGCTCCCCTTTTGTGGAGTGGCATAACCATTGCTGTGCACCATTCAGTGGGCACAAAACCTGAGGTGGGGCTATGATTGAACATTGTGCTTAGGTGGGTTGCCAGTTCATTCTGTAGTTCATGTAGAACGCAGCCTGAAATGTTGTCAGGTCCCATGGATGCTGTGTTCTTGGCTTTGGAGAGTGTGTTTTTTACCTGTGCAGCCATGATTGCAGGATCTTTGCATTCTTCCGGTATAGAGATGGGCCCTTTAGGGGGTGAGGGGGGGCAAAGTTAGCACTGATCCTATTTGCCAGGATGTTGGCAATATCAGTTGGTTCTGTATATTTAGTGCCATTGTGCTGTAACGCAGAGCAGTTCTGAGCATTGCCATTGAGATTCTTGACATAACTATAGAATGATTTATGATTGTCTTTAGAATCAGTGGTGATTTTGTTTTCATAACTAGCTTTGGAAGATTTTATGAGGGATCTCAGCTTCTTACTGAGAGTGATAAATTCCAGGATGCATTATGCAGGGAGTTCTTCCAGTCATTGGATTTTACTCTTTTTTGCAACAGTTTTTTTCTTCTGTTGTAGAGTTTATTTATGGCAGGGGACCACCAAACTGGCTTCCTTTTTTTGGAGGATAGCATCTTGGTTCTGTTAGGGATAACACGATCCATGCACTCGTGTAAGTGCTTATAAAGTGCATCTATGTAGGATTCAGAAGTCGTACCTCTATTGTCCATCTGCATGGGTGTCATGAAGTTTGCCACTTCTGTCTTAAGAAGCGTGAAGTTGGCTTTGGAGAAAATTTTTAAAGTGGTTTCCCTAATGGGGGTGGGGGAAGGATGTGGATGTCTAGGTTGATTAGCTTGTGGTCGGATCTGACCAACAAGAAATTGATCTCTGGTGTGGAATACCGGTTGCCCATGTTGGTAATGACCAGGTCTAGGATATTGCTGCTCCTGGTGGGGGTGTGGATAAGTTGATCCAAGGCGTTGGAATTTATGAATTCCAGAAAACATTGAGCAAAAGAGTTGGTACATGAATAGTTTTCCCAGTTAATGGTGGGGTAGATGAAATCACCCATTATTAGGGTGTTGGGTTGTACCCTAATATTTTCAAGTGTATCAAGAAACGAGGAGTGGGAATCCTGAGGCATGGTGGGGGATCTGTAGCAAGTTGCAATTTGGATTGCGGTCTTGCCCAGAGTTACTTGCACTTGAATAATCTTGGATGCATTATGCTGAGCAACTAGCCTGGACAGGGAGGCTTTTCCAGGGCATGGTACCTTACCATTGAGCAGTGTAATCCCTGTGTGTTTCCAAAGCTTCCCATGCAAGTACCTGGGATCCTTCATAAAGGATACTAATTGCAGTAAAATATGAGGACAAGTTTGGAAAATCAAAATGTATTAATTTATTAATATTAATTTGTTGGTTAATCAGACACATTTCATCTGAAACTCAGGCATAGCTGGCCTTAGGCATAGACCAACTAGGCAGCCACCTATGGTGCTGCTCTAGCAGGGGTGCTTTTCCAGTATTTATTTGGTGTAGGTAGACAAGGATGGTGGCACCAGGTGGTGTGGTGGGGGGTGCTGTGGAGCCCTTTTGCCTAGGGCACCAGTTGAGCAAAGGCCGCTCCTGAACTTGGGAAATCAGCAATAGTTCAGAAAAGGCAAATCATACATCAGAGCAACAGGTAATAAAAGTAAAAAGCTGAAAGGTAAAGTGGAGCATGTATTTAGCAGAATAGAGTAACTTGCTGTTTTATAGCAACAGTTCAACATAAGAGCAAAGAACAACTACTTCTGTAAAAAAACATAAACACTGTGAATGAACTTCTAGTCTCCATGAGGTATTTATTCTGAATATTTTCTAGAAGAAATTATAACCATACAAATTTCATAACCCTGCAGCTAGACTTTAATACCTTTAAAGCTACAGTACATCCCCTTTCTGGTTCTAAAATAGGTAGATTATACAGATAAAGATATGCATAAATGTGTGTGTGTGTGTGTGTGTGTGTGTGTGTGTGTGTGTGTGTGTGTGTGTGTGTGTGTGTGTGCGTGTGTGAGTATATACACAAAAATTTAAATATTTAAAACACAGATATCTATGTGTGTGTGTGTGTGTGTGTGTGTGTGTGTGTATGTATGTAGATTTAGAGATAAAAATATATGTGTACATTCTATGAAGTAGCATGATGTACCTTACACTGCCAATTTTAAATTAAAGCTAACGTTACACTAAACGTATTATAACAGGCTTTTAGATTAAAACAAGATAATTTGCTCATCTCAATAAATATTTTAGCAAGTGCAACTTTTATTCCTTGTTAACTCATGGAATGTCCATATATGTTGATTCTTCAGTGGTCTTCCAGTTCTAGAATATCTGCTACGAGTGCTGACTCCGGATTCCTGATCTTGCTTTTCGGGACAGTTATCCTTGCATTGCATCTTTATTTGAGGGTGTGACTTGTTGAGTCTCTGTAGCTATTCCAGTCACAGTCTGTATTTTCCTGTGACAGTATGGATTCTAGCAAATATGTTTGCCCTTCTTTCTGGCTTTTTAGGTATTTGTCTTACACAAATATCTACAATCATACCTATACATGTTTCTATCTTCTACAGAGAAACATTTGCTTGGCCAACTATTTCTGCTTCAGACTGTAAATTTTCCTATTTTATCTTTAACTTGTAAATTTGGCAGGCTTCTTCTCTTTCTGTGATAGTAACATTTCAGCTTTTTGATGTTATCTTTCCAACAGTTCCTTTACATTTATTTTCTGGCATCAGTAAAATTTTTATAGGTTCATAGGTTCATAGATTAGTACTAGGCGAACTGCCGTTGTGGGCCATTTTAAGTCTAGCCAATTACCAGATGTGAGAATCAAACACTGCATCTTGCACTTCTTTATTTATATGTTTGATCTTTTCAGATCAATATTCTTTTGAGCATTCCCTATTAGCAAAGACACTCATGTACATCTATATCAATCTCTCTCTCTCTCTCTATATATATATATATATATATGGGTCTACTTTGTTTCACTGAAAACACACCACTGAAACTCATTTCATTGAAAACTCATTTCACTGAAAATCAGTTGCCTGAGCACAATACAATGAAAGCTCACTTCACTGAAAACTCATTTGACTGTAAACTCATTTCGTTAAAAGGTATATGCCCTGTTCCCCACTGTAGTGCAATCCTGGAGTTTATATATATATATATATATATATATATATATATATATATATATATATATATATATGTGTGTGTGTGTGTGTGTGGGTGTATGTGTAGTGGGGGGGGTGGGGGGCACAGCTAATCAAACCAATGTTTCTTGGGTTCCAGTCACAACTCCATTCCTCGGTGCTTAAGAGCTGACTTTATCATTCTGATGTTCCAGATAGTGGTGATTAACTATTTGATGTATCTACATTATCAGATGAGGCTTCTTCTACCAAAACTGCTTGATTTGGAAGGCTTATTAAGACACCTAGGAGGAGGAAAGGCTATGCATCTTGATAAAAAAGACTGCTAATTACAATTTCTATATATAACTGGGTATATATTCATTAGTCAAATGGTATGAAATCTTATATAATCTGTTGAGTGAATCAATATGTAAATCATATTATACATGATAACCCTAGTATTATGTAACATAGTATAGTCAATACTATTTGTATTTTGTACTTAAGTTTTCTTGCTTAAGGGAAGGGATGCAGTGTAGACATATGAGAGTATGACTTTAAGAGCAGTACCCATAAGACTAACCTGCATGTGGGATGTCACGTTTTTTTCCTTCTCAGCATTTCTTGCCATTATAGAAAATGTAAGGAAGATTCCAGACTTGTTCCTGTGTGTCTGTGTTACAACACCAGTTAGCATATCTATGCTAGTAGTGCAGGGAAATGAACAGCATTCCCTATTGTGCATACAGTAATTCTGTTGATTTTTTGCTCCCCCCATCAACATTAAGGAAATCAGCATGTATTCCAAATTGAGAATGCAACTCAAAAAGCACTTCTCCATCCAAGCCAAATGCTCCTGCTTCAACATAAGACATATCACATAACCTGTCTCCTTTCCAAGTCTCGTCTCCTCTCTCAAGAGTTACTGAAGATTGACGCACTTTAGAAACTAATGAATATATTGCACATAACACTCTGCTTGACTGTGCATTGCAATGTGCTTGTTCATTAGCATGTGTATATACATTTGTTCTATGTAATTAGTCTGAATTATTGTTATTGCTTAAATTTCTGTATTTTTTTTTTTTTTTTTTGTGAAATATTTTGTATTTCGCCTGGGCTGAGCCTGAAATTGGTAAATATTGATCAATGCACTACCATAGTAAATAAACAGAAATAAATAGAAAACCAAGTTCAGATTCTTACAGATACTGCAGGGCACTTTTCCCACAATTCTCTAAGCCAAACTGCAGTCCAATTCCCCTGCCCCTCTCCTACCTGTCTCCATTCTGTTGTCTCAGCATCTGTCATATCCTACTAATTTCCTAACTAGTCATACAGGTATCCTATCACAAATAAGATAATTAGGTTTGTATACTTATTTTTTTCTACAAAAGTTTATACTTATGGATTACAGGTGTATGCTGAATGAAAATTTGTTTGACTCCAAAATTTTCATCTGAAGTACAAAAAGGCATGCTGTATTTAACTTTAACTTTATTTTTTTGAGATTCTGCCATATTAGTAGGGGTTCATTCATTTTACAAATTTGCAATAAAGGTACAATTAGAGGAATGCCTTTCAGTAGTACAGATGAAGTGTAATGGGCAATGAACCAAAAATAGACCTTGCACATCCACAGCACACTTGTTTGAAAAACTGCATCTTCAGAAGATAGAATAAGAAAAATAGCAGCCATTGTATGAAAGCATAGAAACTATAGCAAACATTTTTTAAATGAATTACTGTACAAAACTAAAGGTGTCAGTGTTCTAGACAGGGGGTTTGAATCTAAACAGTTATAATGACCAGGCACTGTCCTTGATCCATCCACAAGACTAGAGAGATTTCTTTATTTATTGATTGATTGATTGATCAACTGGCATTTGTTTACCGGGAAAGTCCATTTAGGCCAAGTTTACCAGTTTTCAGAGGAGGCCCCGAGAGAAAAGCTTCAGCTATCATACAGTACAAAATAAATTCAAACAGGCAAATTGTTACATACAATATGGCTTCAACAAAATGCTCGTCTAAGGTACAAACAATATAGCTTCAAGCGAAATACATGTAAGAAGGCAGTAGTCATTAATTTGTAATACAAAAGTGTGTAAGTGTGCTGAAAAAGACATAATAAGTTGTTTTGAAAGTTCACTTTGGATTGTTATAATTTTCAGAGAAATAGGTAGTTAACAATATGTTAGAGTTGTGGAAAACTATATCTAGAAGCAGGAGTTAGAAGTAAAAGATTAGTGAGCAGAAGGTTGTAAGAGAAGAGGGGTATATAAAAGAAGAGCTGACAGTAGTGGTGCAGTGTTAGAGGGATGGTAATAAGGTAGTAGGAAGGTTAGAATCATTGTGAATGCAATAGGTTGGAGGGGAAAAGATCAGGGAGAGGGGTTTGGATGCATCACAGAATGAGATCAAGTGACGAGTGACAAAGTTTACCATCCCGGATGAAGGTGAGAGATACTGGCACTGTGGAGCTGATTGCAGATCAAGACTTAAGGGACAGAAGCCTGCTGGGTTAGCAAATGCAACAACAGAAATAGCAGAGCACTGTGAGAAGTGGCTCTACAGCAGTCTGTGTGTGAACTAATCTCCATCTTGGGTTAGCAGATGGAACAGTAAAAATAGCAGCGCACTGTGAGAACTGTCTCTACAGCCATTTGTGTGTGAAATAAGCAGCCTGCTGGGTTAGCAAATGCAAGAACAAAAGCAGCAGTGCACTGTGAGAAGTAGCTCTACAGCAGTCTGTGTGTGAACTAAGCAGCCTCTTGGGTTAGCAAATGCAACAACAAAAATATCAGCACTGTGACAAATGGCTCTACAGCAGTCTATGTGTGAGCTAAGCAGCCTGCTGGGTTAGCAAATGCAAGAACAAAAGCAGCAGTGCACTGTGAGAAGTAGCTCTACAGCAGTCTGTGTGTGAACTAAGCAGCCTCTTGGGTTAGCAAATGCAACAACAAAAATATCAGCGCACTGTGACAAATGGCTCTACAGCAGTCTATGTGTGAGCTAAGCAGCCTGCTGGGTTAGCAAATGCAAGAACAAAAGCAGCAGTGCACTGTGAGAAGTAGCTCTACAGCAGTCTGTGTGTGAACTAAGCAGCCTCTTGGGTTAGCAAATGCAACAACAAAAATATCAGCGCACTGTGACAAATGGCTCTACAGCAGTCTATGTGTGAGCTAAGCAGCCTGCTGGATTAGCAAAAGCAACAACAAAAATAGTAGTGCACTGTGAGAACTAGCTCTACAGCAGTCTGTGTGTGAACTAAGTGATATGTGCATCATTTTATTAATGCATGCAGTTAAAAAAATACCGCTTGTCCATTAATGATAGACGTTGTCTCTATTAGGTCTGTCTGCTGATCATTAGATGGAGAGCTCAGCAAGAAGGTGATAGCAAACTGGAATGCACAGTAGGTTGGCAAGGTCCAAAGAATACATGGCCAGTATGTCTAAGGTTGCAGAAAAATCAAATGAAGAAATCAGGCTAAGGGATTATATTTAATAAATGAAATTGTATAAGAACATAACCATGCTCAGAATGCTTGTTAAGTCTAGGTACAATTTGTAGTGACCCAAAATTATGAGAAATACCCACAAACTGCTAAATTACCTATCTGATGTGCATAACTTGCTGAATCTACCCCTTTAATTAGTCATTTGAGTTACTAAATGAGCACGCTCACCAGCTACTGGAATTATAGGACTTTAGTGTGAAATGTCAGTGTAAAATGACATAACCTGTATCAAATAAAACTGTCTGCTGATTCATCAGAATGAGCACTGAGCACTCATCTTTCTTGCCTGCCTCCTTTGAGACAAAATCCAGTCTCATCCAGGATGATTGTTGTCTTACAAGGCCTCCAATATCTTTCTGTTTATGTCACTCTTCCCTTTACAGCATGATAACCAGCCAGTGTGAAACCCAGTGATGAGGGATTCTCCAAATTGCATTTGTAGTATCTTTTGCACAGTCAAACATACCACATATTTAAGTATGAGATACCCCCATGTGCTGAAACACTGGAGTTGGTTATATTCAGTTGGATGAGTTTTCAGTGACTAAACTGTTTTGTAAAGAAAGAATGGAGTCTTTACGTAACTCATCTGATTCTGCTTCAGTCAGTAAACCAAGTCTCTGAGGAATCCTTTAGGGGAATCTCATAGGGCAGGATGGAATTTTTTGCCAGATCACCTGGGAGGGAGTAGCAGATTTTTACATCCAAGGACTAGCAGTGATTGATAGAGACCAGTGATTCTAATTCATAGGTCTATGCTTGGTTTCAGGTAGTTATACTGAATGTTAATATTGAACATTGCTGTTTTTCAACTTTGTTGGCATTTGTGTGTATACAAGATCACTATGCAGTATGGGGGAGTTGGGGGTCAATTTGCCAGTTTTCATCTATTGTGTGATCTCAGAACTGGTATATATAATTTGCATGAGGTGTGGAGGTGCAGTTTTATTATTTTGGTGAGGTTCTTTTGTTTGTTTGTTTGTTTGTTTGTTTGTTTGTTGTTTTCAATAATTTACTTTGAATCATTTTAGATAAAAATGTTTACATTCAGGATGTTTTATTTTGATCTTTTGGTACAAGGCAGGTCAATGGGTAGTTCACACCAGAAAAGCCCTCTGGAGCTACCAGGATGGTCCTGTACTGGCATACTCTAATCTCTGCATTCTATAGCCCCCATCTGATTACTCTAGGGATTTCCCTATTTAGGGCCTCATTCTGAAAAGTTAAGTCAGGCAGGTGTTGTTGTCATTGGTCACTTGCATAATGATGACCAGGGCCAGCCATAGACTCTATAAATTCCAAAAACTGGGATCTAGCATACAGTGCCATGGCAAGGAAGGACAAGTCTTTGGCTACCTTTCTAGCCCTGTTTGGATTTGTACAATGATTTGTGGAGGGAAGTAGGGCACACAAGTTTATCACATGTCACTCTCATGTTACTGTGACAGAAGTGCACATCTACCCTTAAGCTACAGTCCATGTGCCTGCTGAATGGACTGGTCAAAGGGGAAAATGCCCACACACTTTACTCAAATATGAGTAAACAAGCTATCATTTGTCTGAATAATCTGTCAACTATGGAGGAAGGCTTGTTTATAAGCCTTTTTTCAGCCATGACCTGGCTTACAAGGCAAGGGTGATTATAATATGTGTATAGAGAATTTAGCCAATCCATCAGTATGTTTTAGGGCAGTGAGAACAGACTAGGATACCTGAAAAAAAAAAAAAACAATGTACAGGTGTGGAGAGAAACATACAAACTCCACAAGCTGGAAATAGAGGTCAGGACTGAACTTCAGACTCTGACGCAGTGAGGCCAAGATCTTGCCATTTAATTCAGGTTTGTCATACTAGGTGAAGCATAGTCATGTAATTCCACTGGGTAGGTAGATATGCTGAAAAGGGATATCTGTAATCTTCTACAGGAGCTCACTAGTTTTCTTCCTCCAATCCATTACTACTGCAGGCTGTTTGCATCCTCACATAGTTTTTTCAGAGCTCATTATTCTTCTGTCATATATGATTGCTGCAGTTATTCAGGAAATAATACAGTTATTACTTTAGCAGTGGAAGTAGCAGATGTTTATACAATGAATGTTAATGCTACTTCTTCTAAGGATAAATAGGCTTTGTTAACTTGAAGAACATTAACCCACCAGATGTGCAGTAGCAAGCAGCGCCCAAACCCTGCCCAATACCCAGGATCAGGGTGACATCACAGATCAATTATGAATAAACGTTTTCTATTGTTCCCCATCTACATGAATATTCATTTTGAGCAGCAAGCACATACATACGGACATGTTTACTGACTGAAAATTCAAGTCCCGTAATTAACTACAAAAGCAATGTAATGTGGGCATGTTGAGCCAGTGATAATTGAAGAAAATAACTAACAAATTTGAGACATCCAGCATTCTGGATGTTCTGCCATTCTGTCAGAAATCCCTTTTTAACCCCCCCCCCCCATGTTTGACCAAAATTCTCCACCACTTCTTGGAGTGCACCTGCCATTTGGCCCACTTGTCAATAGGTGCATGGATTGTATTGGTTACAGACTCAGCCCACACAAATGTGATTTATGTAGATACAGCCTTTAACAAGGCTATAGTTAGGTGCTCTAGAGATCTTTCACACAGTCATCTGCTTGAATAACTTCTGCCAACCTTCTGCCTCTTCATCCCTTAACTTTATTTCATTTTATGCATTTTTATGCTACATTGTCTTGAGGAAATATAGCAAAATGATAAGGTGCAAGCAACAGGTAATGATAAGTGGAATGGTTAAAACAGCGCTTAATTATATGTTGGAATGAAGAAGAACTTGACAAACACTTGGATTCTGCTAGGAGTGAGGCAGTAGAATAGTGTTTTGGCATTTCCAAGAAGGAAAAGGTGTCTAGAGCAGCTAGTAGTGCATAGAAAGGTGTACCGGTGAGTGTGGCACTGGCTTTGGAAGCAATAAGAAGAGATGCATAGCTTCAGTGGATTATCTGATTCTTCTTCTTCTTTCAGCTTTTCCCAGTTAGGGGTCGCCACAGCAGATCACCTGTCCGCTCATGACTGGCAGTGGAGTTTTACAGTGCCGAGTTGCCAGCTGGTGCCCAACCTTCCACAAAAGGCACACACACACATGCACACATTCACACCTAGGGCCAATTTAGAGTGTCCAATCCACCTACAGAATGTCTTTGGGATGTGGGAGGAAACCAGAGCACCCAGAGAAAACCCACGCAACCACAAGGAGGGCATGCAGACTCCGCACAGAGGGCGCCTCAGCCGAGGATCGAACCGGAGAACCTCTTGCTGTGAGGCAGCAATGCTAACCGGGCTTTAGGCAACAGTGCACTACTTATCTCACTTTTTAAACATGTTAAGAGTGGTGAGATGAGGATCAGGAAGAAAGTTCATGTAGCAGCAGTGACAGATTCAGAAGATACTATGCAAAAGGACAGAAAAAAAAACAATGAAACACTTAAGGAGACTTCTTGTAGTAAGGATTAAAACAAAACAGGCCCTGTAGTTAACAGTAAGACATTTTTATACATACTCTTACTGATAGCTTAAGCATTAAATAATAGAGGGAGTGAGATGTTTTTTGAAATAATAAATTTTTTTTACTGGCAGAAGGATTTGTCATATATGTGGGCAGGTTAATAAACTTCAACAAAGCCATAATAACACTATATGGATAAACAACATACTTTGCAGTTAATGGAAATATTAAGAAAGCACGGCAAGTGACATTCAATAGTTCAATAAGTGTAATATATGTATGCTGTCACTAGTGAATAACTGTTGGCAAAAGTATTGATCTGACTTATAATGCATCTTACATTTATTTATTTCACATTTATAGATGGCCTGTTTACGGAGCATTTACGAAGTGCTCTACCACAAATACGGTAATGTATGCATGAGGTCACTAGCATATCTGCATGGCATGCCAGTCATGCCACATTTGCATATTGCTTCACCGGCTTTCTGCTTGTCAGTCTGGAGCGCCATGCCCACTCCTGTGTGAAACGGCCCGTAGGTTAATGTTCTTCAACAAAGCCGATAAATATTCCTGTTTGTTATTTTTTTTTCTGATGAAGAGTCTTGAAATTCAGCAGACTAACTGCTGGATACTCTCTCTGTTGAAGATACGGATGGACTAAATTACCCATTTTCCTGCTCTGCATAAGTTTAAGCAATCAAACATTCTGACTGGTTTAATGGACAGGTGCGGTTTCTCAGAACTGCTCAGTGACTCACGTCTTGTGTCTGCTATGCTTCTGATGGCAGTAAACATACAATAAACACATTTTAATTCCATATCTGTTATCATGACCCAGGTTTGAAAGTGGTAATCCCTGGACAAAGACAAACACAGAGCTGCATACATACTTCTTTTTAACTAGTCGGCGCAGCTACTGAAATGTTCCAGTCTCTCTGCATACTCAGAGAAGCTGTATTGTCTCAACATGATGTGTTTTGTGTCATTATCTTTTATGTTGATAAAATAGCTATTTCAACCAATCCACTGTAAGGAAAAATAGAATAATGACTAGAGATAATGGTGTGCATATGTAAAACTATTAACAATGGAGAAAAGTATTAAAAGTGACAAAATGTCCCACTGTTACAAGAAACACTGTAGTCTCCTAAATGACATGAAATGGAACCTTACACCCAAATAGCTAATAAGTAGTTAACTGATTCCTGAATTATTGTCAGAAGAACAGCTTGGCTATTTTCCCCTTGTAGACTGCCTTCTCCTTCTTTGCAATGCTATCTGCTATTCTTAGAAATCCTGACCAGGTCACTAGTTGCTGCCAACATGATTAACTCATTTATCTATTACCTCATCACTCAAGTTACTACTGATAGGCTGACCTGTACCTACACTCTTGCTTTAAGGCAGACTTCCTTTTCATTTTTTATCTTTTTTTCTTCTTTTAGTGCCTGATGAGTATCTGACCATTCGCATTATAGGTTCATAGGTTGGTACTAGGCTATCGGCCCTAGGGCCTATACAAGCCTAGCCATAACAATTCCCTGGATATTTCTTCCCATAATATTTACTTCCCTGGACCCCTGTTTAGCAGAGTGCCTGACATGATCCCCGGGGTGAATTTCCTATCTCCCATCCAATCGTCAAGGTTCCTTTTGAAGTGGGCCAAGGAGGCACTCTGTTTGACATGTATGGGTAGTCTATTCCATAATATGGGGAGTCTCTGGGTCAGGAACCTATCCATCCAGCATGTTTTGTTCATTGTGATGACAAGGTTTAGATCCCTGGAGCATGTGGCTCTGAGGGATTGGGATTTCTTTAAGTGGAGTATGTCCAACAGCTCAGGGTTTGACATGGCCTCGTATGTTAAGCAGAGATCACCTCTGAGTAGACGATATGCCACAGAGTATAGCTGGAGTTTTATTAGACGGTCAGCATAGGGCATCTGCTTTAGGCCTGTGATTCTTTTAGTGAGGTATTTCTGCAGCCTGTCAAGCTGATGCAGATGTCTTGTGAGGTACATACCAAACGGGACATTGTACTCTATAATGGGTCTAATGAGGGATGAATACAGTGGGACAATGACCTCCTTTTTTTCTGGATGAAAAGCCCTTAGTGATGAGGTGTGCCACACAGAAGGATTTCCTGACTGTTGTGGCGATGTGGTTATCGAAGGTGAGACCAATGTCCACCTGTTTAGTGTACTGCCACCTATGTGGTAATTCATGGGTACATGTTTTTTCCCAAAGGGGATAACTATACATTTCTTGGCATTAAGCTTGAACCCATGGCTCTGGCACCAAGCATCTGTTCCTGTAAGGCACTTTTGTAGAATATCCACATAATTTGGGGATTCAATAATGGCTCCCAGTTTGCAGTCATCTGTGAACTTTGTTAGCCAGAGTTCCTTAGTGTTGGCCTGTACTTCAGATAAGTAGATACATATATCCTAGAATGTGCTACATGGAGGCTGCTACACTGACACAGCCTGGTAAAGCCAGGAAAATGTCCATAGCCAATACACTGCATACCATACTCTTCTCTGTCCAGTCGATACCAGCATTGCAGCTGGCCAGACAGCCTTCGCTGCTGAATCTCCTTCATACCCTTCCTCTATCTCTCAGTCCCAGTATAGTGCAAGAATTCTTATATTATCTCGCAACCACATTATCTGAAATATATAATTATTTCAGTCTTATGTGTCACTTATACAGATATTTAAAGTGTTATTTATATATCTGCTCAGTTCAGCAAGCCCTGTGTCAAATCATTCCTGTAGAAGTAGTTACCTTCTCATTTGCCTGTGCCTGTAAAGTCCCTTGGAGCCTTCAGAACCATAGATGGCAGTGGGTACTCATTTTTAATGCTGACCTTTTATTCAAATTCTGGCTGCAGTATTTCTTTTAAATATTCTAATCTAAGGATGTTACAACAGGTAAGAATATGTGTTGCTTATCTTGAATGGGAATCAGAAGATTATTTCCTTACAAGCTGTAATCAGGTAAAATAGAATGATTTTTTTACCTCTATACTCAGTCTTTGCCTTGGCTAGTCATTTACCTATTATCACTGTAAAGAATATTTCTTACTGATAACATTTCTACTTGTACAGTTTTAATAGCTTGTATCGTTCACAAAATGTTTACTTTTGTTTATCTTGTCTGCTTTTTAAGTTGATTTTTCAAAAGATGTGCTGGAATGTAGGAATGAGTGTAGGCTGATAGAGGTGTGACATACCATACCAGATAAGTGTTAATGAGATTGAATTGCATTAAACAAGCTTTCAGAGAGATTGGTATTCAACTAACTGAACTTTCTACCATTTTAATTTAGTCATTTTGAGTGCAAACAAATAGGCCTTTAGCGAATGTCAAGGGGCATCTGACAGAGGTGGCAGAGAGGATGAACATGCTTATCCTAGGTCAATGGACTATGTCAGTGTGAGTGGATGCTTCATCAAACCCTGGTAGAAGATGAGGCCCAGAATGATCACCAAGCTGGCATGTGGGATGGCTGAATATTGCTGGCCACCTTAGGATCCAGGGTGGGCACATTGCCAGAAGCTGCACTTTATTGTCCATTCAGACAAAATAGTGTCAGCGTGCAAGTGGGTTAAGGAAAATATCCCATTGTGAGCCACAGTATGTTGGTTCCTCATCTGGCCCCACCCCACTTGGAGGTGTGTGGTGGAGAGAACCCCAATAATCTGCCCACAGAGCTCTCCTGGGAGGGATATCCCTACAGTGTATCACCATAATCTGGAAGCCTTTCAATTATGACAGCATTGTGGAGCTGATATAAAAGACACTGAGGTTAGAAACAGCAGTGGAACAAATAGAGCCCTGGCTCTGGCTCAGTGTGAGCAAGGAAAGCTGACCAATCACATTTCTACTCATCTATACATCAGATGTGCTTCAAGCATGGAAGAAAACTAATGTAGGTCACCTATCCACTTATCCACTGATAATAAACTGCTCCAACAGGGTCAGAATATGTACATACCTGACATATGGGTCAAGCTAAACACAAAAAGTGTGCTTCCCTTTAATATGTTATAAGTGACGCTTTTTTTGCAAAGAGAAAAGGTCGTAAGAGCCCCTGTACTCATGTGGACAAGTGTCTATCAGTCAATCATTATGTTTCCACCATAGTCAGGAAATCCTTTCTGGTACAGTTAATTTCCAAAGAAATATCTTCATGATCCAAAGAAGTCATCTTACCACTGTAACCTTATCGGCCCCATTACTGAATACAGTGCCCCCCTTTGGTATGTACAAATTCAAGCATATCCCTCAACAGGAAATACTGTAATGATTGTTGGAGCAATACATACAGGGGAGGAATGAAGTTTAAAAAGGGACAGGATTTAAATGAGCTATGTCATGTTTGACTGACAATGATTGGATAGATTATAAATTATGTATAGTGTTTGCACCAATAAAATTGTGTCATTGTAGTTTGTAGTGTGTAATGCTTGCAACTAAGATTTTGTCTAAGTGGTTTGTTTTCATTTATATAAATGTATGATTGCCTGTGTCATGAGTGATAATTTAGTTAAGATGTTTTTTGTTTAAAAAAATATCCTGAGAGATCTCTTTATTCTCAAGAGCCTACTGGTTGTTCCAAGCAGACTTGCGTCTTGCTTTTTGAGCCAGGAAAGACCCAAAATCCTATTTTACCTCTTATTTCTTAGAAAAACCTGTAGCTGTATAAGCACCTGTACTAGTGAACTAAATTACAGCAACAAGTAAGGAAGGCTCAGTGTAGGGATATGTTCCTAAGTCAATGTAGTCTAGTGGAATATAGGTCAAGCAAAGTACTATTTATCTGCCTTTAAGGTTATTCCTGACAGTTGGATGAGCAGACACTCATTTACACCAGGGTTATCATGTATGTCCTGCCTGCTTTGGTAGCTGAGCACTGTTAACTGCTCATAAGGGGTGGCTAGCACTTTTAAGTGTGCCTATTTCATTGTGCATGTGCTTTGGTATCTTATGGTTCCTTTCATCATTTGCTTAGTACAGCACTTATGTTCCAATGTTCCCAAACAGTTACAATAAAAGTGAACACATGACTACATTAGGCAGGTGTTGTAGGACATGTGCGTCCCAACTATAGGAATGTGTTAGTCCATGTGTGCTTGAGGCTTAGATCATTTAATAAATGTTTTAAGTAGAATGGAACAATCAGACATAATGTTTGTTCTCAACTGAATGCATTTTATTTTCTGAACATTTTTAGAAACATTACAATTTGTACAGGAAAAATAATAGTATAAGTACCTCTGTCCACAGCTCCTTTCAAGTTATTAAAAACGTATTTAATTACATTGGGTTTCAGATAGCAATATGGGGCTACAAATTCTGAATTAAATTATCTGGGTAAATTCATGGTTTAAAGATGACGTTTGTTATTGCATTTTATTCTCTTCATGTGTGAGCGGATTAATTTCCACCTTTACTTTTTTACTGCTGGCGCTTTGTTGTAATCTTTGGAGGGCACAAAGATTGCCAATGCTAAAAGGATTAATGAGAGCTTACAAGAGAAGAGTTGCTACAGTAGTCACAGCTGGACACTAACCTGTCCAGTACCTTTCTTTAACTCACTTCTCTACTGGTACTGTGTGCATATCATCAGTTAAAAGAATTCCTCAGTTTTAAGTGCTTCTTTGAGATACCAGCATGTGAGTCAATACTTAACTGTATTCTCAAACCTGTTGGGGAGCTATGCATTTCACCTGGTCCAGCTTTTAAAAATCTACAAATTGTCTTATTTATGAGTATGAGACATTCTCAAGTGCTTTCTGAATATGTCTGTCATAGCCACCCCGCTATCCAACAAATGCAGATACATCTAATTTCTGTGTTATTATTATTATTATTATTATTATTATTATTATTATTATAAATGTTTGGGGGTGTTGTTAATGGATGTAAGGACACTTTGATTTTTATTTGGCAAAATCACCATTTCAGAGCATGGTTACACTGTCACAGGTGGGTCTATATTAGAAGAGCAAAATCTGAAAACAGCGAACGCTCTTATATCGAACTGAAAAAATGAAATCACAAAATGTCGAATGCACGGAACAGCGATTTTTTTCCCCAGGGAAAATAATTGCTGCTCCAAAAAAAAATGTACAGACAAAATACAGTGGGTGGGGGCTTTGCTTTGCCCCCACATCCCCCCAACTTAAATATACCAACTCCAAGATCGCACTACAGTGGAGGAAATGGCAAAGTCCCAAGAATGGCCCAGCGATAAAAATCACTGCTCTAGCCATTTGACATTATGTGGTTTCGCTTTTTTAGGTTCGACATAAGAGCATTCACTGTTTTCAGCTTTTGCTCTTCTAATATAGACCCGTTACAAGTATGTTTATCTTGATTGACAGCAAGTGTATTTTTAAACTAGGACTTATTCCTCATAAGGTTTGAAGTTAATGTTGCAGTATATCAAAGGCAGTAACAAAACATGCTTCCTGTTTAATGTTGCAACTTTTTGTCTGTTCCTTGTGGACAGCCAGGGCTTTGTTAAAGATTTTTCTACCACAAAGCTAAGTGCAAGCAAAACAGATATTAAGCATTATCTGTCAGGGAGTTCTGATTTGCACTGTCTAGAAATTTTGCACAGTCAGCTGCATTTGGCAAAAGAGTTGGCAGAAGTTTTTGTTCTGCACTTTTTTTATTTCGAGACTGCGTTGGTGGTGCTGCGGTAGCGTTGTCGCCTCACAGATGCTGCCCGTTCAATTCTCAGTTAAAGCATCTTCTGTGTAGCGACATGCGTGAATGAGCGTTCCTTCGTTGAAGGTTGTGCGTTAGGCCCGGCAAGCCAGTATGTAAAAAAATCTACTGCCAATCATTAGCGGACTGGAGTTCTGCTGTGGTGACCCCTAACCAGGAAAAGCCGAAAGACACAAACAAACTTCAGGCTTTTATTTCCCCCACCTACCTAAAATTATAAAAAAAAGCTTCACACATTAAAACAAATGTTACCCCTGTACACCTAAGAAACACATTCAAAGTTTTAACAATTACTTTCTGTAAGCACAAAATTGTTTCCATCTGAAAATATATGTATGTTACTCTGGAAAGCATTAGTTTAGATAATTCTAGACATTTTGTGCTCTTTGAGTTCTCAGAAAAAAAGCGCACCTGTCCAAGTAGACTGAGTATGCTGAACTCCCCCTTTATACTGGATAGGGTAAAGAGGTCAGTTGAGAATGAATGATTTAATTAATGAATGGATGAATGAATATGGTATATCATACTGAAAAACTCATGTTAAATGAGAATTTTGACTGCATTTTTTTCCTAATATTCTGTCTGAATTAAAGTACTAGTATGCTGGACCAATTGCTTGTAATATGATATTATTTATGTCAACATTGTGTGCCAAATATTCTATGCTGTGAGGGGGCTGTGTAGTATTACATGGCTTTCTTAAATCAATGACTCTGTAGCTGACCTGTCTTCGGTACCTCTTATAGGTCAGGAGGCATAGATACTAACTTGGATAAGAACTCTGAATAAGCATTGTATGAGGGCTACACAGCTGTGCATTATCCCTTAGGACCCAGTGTTGATAGGCATATATGAGCCTTACACATACCCACCCATCCCTAAGCCTCCTTTTGCAGACAGTGTTGAAGAGCCTGACTCTGCCCTCCTTAAAACCACCCACTCCTATAGTGTTAGCTGCATTGTTGTGAGTTCATATCATGTCATTAGCCACACCCTATGAAAACCTTGGCCGTTTTGCTGTGCACAGTCCTACTCTGCCAACAGCTCTTCCTCAGCCTGTTAGTGAACTTAAGCAAACCTCAACAGATTACCATTCTGGGTACATTCATGCGCATGAAAAGCATCTCCTCAATCCCACAACTTTCTTGGTAGTGGCTACCCTCAATGCTTACCTTACCCTGTATAGTAAATAAATGGAAAACATTACTGAACAAACTCTTCAATATACCATTTATACCTTATCATTACCAAGAAAGCTTACAACACATTTGCATTTTTAGGTTCATAGGTTCATAGGTTCATACTAGGCTATCTGCCCTGGGGCAATTACAAGCCTAGCCCGATTCTGTATGGCTTACGCCACCCCTTGATTTGAGTATACTGTGCCCTTTTTAAGGTTTAGTTTACTGTGCCTCTGTCTAATAGTGACATGGGAGTAATCCCTGGGACAAACCTACGATCCCCCATCCACCTATCGAGATTCTTCTTGAAGAGATTCAGTGAGGTGCTCTGCCTCACATGAACTGGAATTCTATTCCAGAGCAAAGGGAGCCTCTGGGTTATGAACCTGTCCCTCCAGCAAGTTCTATTTATTTCTGTGCTGAGGTTCAAGTCCCTCGAGTGTGGCTCTAAGGGATTTAGATTTACTGAGGTGGAGCATGTCCATTAATTCTGGATTTGACATAGCTTTGTATGTCAGGCATAGAGCGCCTCGAAGTAGGCGGTATGCAACTGAGTAGAGCTGGAGTTTTTTTAACCGAGCAGCATATGGCATCTGTTTGAGACCCTTGATCCTCTTGGTGAGATACTTTTGGGGTCTTTCTAATTGCTACAGGTGTCAGGTAAGGTACATCCCAAAAGGGGCATTGTATTCTATGATGGGCCTGATGAGGGATGAATAAAGGGGCACGATTACCTCTCTTGATCTAGATGTGAAACCCTTCTTGATGAGGTGGGCTATGTAGAAGGTCTTTCTAACCACTTTGGCAATGTGGTTTTCAAAGGAGAGAGTGCTATCAACTTGGGTCCCGAGGTCCCTAATAACTTTCTCTGTACTTAATGGGTTTCCGCCTATGTGGTAATTTGTGGGCACATTGTTTTTGCCAAAGGGTATGACTATACATTTTTTGGCATTTAGCTTTAAACCATGGTGCTGGCACCAGTTATCTGTCTCTGTGAGACCTTTTTGAAGGATGTTTGTGTCAGCTGGAGAGTCAATTATGGCGCCCAGTTTGCAGTCGTCTGCGAACTTGGTGAGCCATAGTCCTCCCACGTTTGCCTGTACCTCGGAAAAGTATATACCGAACAAGAGTGGTCCCAGGACAGAACCCTGTGGGACACCACTTGTGACCGGTTTCAAGTCTGACATGGCTCCAGCAACTCTCACTCTGTGGGTTCTGTCTTTGAGCCAGTTTGCGACCCATCTTGTGACATAGGGGTTTATATTTAAGCTGGATAGCTTATCTATGATGCCCGAGTGGGGTATTGTGTCAAATGCCTTTGCAAGGTCCAGATAGGCTGTGTGGACTACCTTCCCTTCATCTATGGCTTTGGTGACTGTTTTGGAGAAGTCAACCAGGTTCAAAAGGCAGGATCTGCCCTTGACAAAGCTGAACTGGGTAGGATCTAGTGTCTGTAGGTCCCCAATGTCTTTGTTTATGAGCTCCATGATGATCCTCTCCATAGCCTTGCAGACTAAGCTAGTCAGGCTTATGGGGCGATAGTTTCCAGGGTCCGTAGAGGCTGCACCTTTGTGGAGTGGGACCACTGTTGCTGTACGCCATTCTGTGGGCACATATCCTGTAGTGAGGCTGAGATTGTATAGCTGTTTTATTTGAGGGATTAGTTCCTCTTGGAGTTCATGTAGGATGCAACCTGGGACGCCATCTGGTCCCATGGAAGCAGTGTTTTTTGCTTTGGAGAGGGCAGCCTTCACCTGAGCATCAGAGATGTTTGGGAGGCAGCCCTCTGCCGGGATAGATACTTGCTCTTTTGGGGGGGAGGGGGGAGAGAAGTTTGCACTGAACCTGTCTGCCAGGATATTGGCAATGTCTGTGGGTTCAGTGTATTTTTTGTCATTTAGAATCAACTCAGAACAAGTCTGGGAGTTGCATCCCAGGTTCCTAACATAACTGAAAAAAGTCTTATGATTGTCTTTGGTGTCCTGTGCAATTTTTCTCTCGAAGCTGGCCTTGGAGGATTTTATGAGGGATCGTAACTTTTTGCTAGTACTGATCAGAGATGCCTTCCCTATTAGGGATTTTGCTCTATCATGTAGTAGCTTCCTCCTTCTGTTGTATAGTTTATTTATGGCAGGGGTCCACCAGACTGGATGCCTGCCTTTGGATGATTGGGTCTTAGTTTTGTTTGGGATAGCATGATCCATGCATTCCTGGAGATGTCCGTAGAATGCGTTTATATAGGATTCTGCAGTTTGGGCCGTAGTTTCCACTGGCCCTGGGGCCTTGAAGGATTCCACTTCGGTTTTGAGAAGTGAGAAGTTTGCTTTTGAGAAGTTTTTCACTGTGGTTTTCTGGGCTGGGGGAGGGGTCGGGATGTAGACATCCAGTGAAATTAATTTATGGTCTGATCTTACCAATGAGGGATATACTTCTGGTGTGGAGCATAGAGTCTCCATGTTGGTAATGATCAGGTCTAGTATGTTGTCCCCTCTTGTGGGAGTGGTGACTAGTTGTTCCATAGCATTTGAGTTTATAATTTCCAGGAACCTTTGGGCTAAGGTGCTGGGGCTTGAGTAGTGCTCCCAGTCAATGTTTGGGTAGTTGAAGTCGCCCAATATAATGGTGTTCGAAGAGATCTTCATGTTCTCCAATGTTTTCAGGAAAGCCGAGTGGGAGTCCTGACTTTGAGAGGGTGGTCTGTAGGATGCTATAAACTGAAAAGCAGTCTTGCCCACTGTTAGTTGCACATGGATGGTCTCCGATACTTTGTGCAATGCCACTAACCTGGAGGTGTGGATATCCTTGATAAATATGGAAACTCCCCCTCCTTTTGTGGTTCGGTCCGGGTTTTGGGGCCGAAAAGCATGATATGAGGTATAGCCTGGTAGTGCTGGGGTGCTCTCTGGAGCCTTGAACCAGGTTTCTGTCACTGCACAGATATCGATGTTCTCCATACTGAGGAGAGCTTCGAGTGCGTGCATCTTGAGGTTAAGACTTCTGGCATTAAGCAGCATTACCCTTACTTTCTTGTTCCTTGTGCTGTCTATGGGGGTGGGTTTGACTTTTGAGCCTTGCCTAAAAAAGGCACTATGGGGTGGCAAGAGCCTTTGCCAATATCCGAAAGCCCAGTGGTGACAGGTGCAAGCCATCCCTAGCGAAGCAACGTGGCTTGTCGAGCATGTCATCCCAGGCTGACAGACACTGGATCCCCTTTGAATGACACCAAAATTTTAGCCACTTGTTAAAATCGATCATTTTGTCTTTGTACTGTGGCATCATTCTAGGTGAGGGTAAGATGCTGCTCAAGGTCAGGGTCATACCAGCCTGGGCTACATGATCAGAGAGCTCCTCTATGTCTCTTTTCATGTAGTCCAGGGAGGTACGTCTCAGGTCATTCACACCAGCATGTACAATGACTGGGTCATATTTGTATTTGCTTTGGAGTGACCTGAGTGCTTGCGTTATGTGGCGGATCCTAGCACCTGACAGGCAGCTCACCGTGACCTTCTCTTTATTCAGCCTGGTAAGCGGGACGTCAGTGTGTCTTACAACAGAGTCACCTATTACAAGAGTATCAGGTGTGTTATTCAGCCTTAAGGGCTGTGGCTGCTTGGCACACTGACTTTGTGGGCTATGTGTTGTGTGTGTTTTGTTTTGAGGTAGCGTTTGCTTGGATGTCTGCTTTGGAGGTCTCTGTTGCTTATGTAGATTTTTATTTAGAGCCTCCAAGTATGTTTTTGTGTATTTATGTGTTTGGTTCGCTGATGTGGTGGGACTATGTGATACTGGAATTGTGTTGTGTGAGGTTATCTTCTCCTCCTGACTGGTTACACCAGTTTTGAGATGAGAGAGCTCAGCCTCCAGTTTGGCTAAATAGTTGCATCTTTCACATATATTTGATCCTGTTTGGAGGATTAAAGGGTTGTCCGTGTACATGAGACAGTTGTAACATTGTCTCAAAATTCCCAGATTCACCAGCTGGACTGGAGAGGAAACCATTGACTGACCTTTGGACATGCTAGAGTAATATAGGGAAACTGAATTTAAGACAGACCAATAGAGGACAGGGTAATCGTAGAGAGTATAAGAGTAAGTAGTGCTTATGGTTTAATAGTGCTAACTTGTAGGATTACTTAATTGGACCAGTGAAGGGCATTATAATGAGAATATGGTGTTTAAATTGAGAGATAGAGCAATTCTAAGGGAAAAAGTGAAGAGCAGACTTTGTGGATCCAGGAATAGTTTAAACCCAATGAGGCGGCGCTGCCCGCTGTTGCGCTATGCACAAAAACGCGCAAAACCGAGCAAAAGAGGGTTTTAAGAGAGGAAGATGAAGGAGTTTGGAATTGACCCAAAATGGCCAATAAAACTACAGTTTCAAGTCAGTAACCACTCCCACAGGGGCAGGCAGGCTGCTCAATGTTTTTCACTGCCACTGATCAACAGAGACTTCCCTTTAGCCCAAGCAAAAAATGGCCTCCAAGAAACTTACAAACAGTTCAAGAACAGCAAGCCTGTAACTGCACTTTTTTAAATCTCAGAAAAGTGGGAAAAAAGCAAGATTTTTTTTTTTTGTTTTTTCAGAGATAGCAGAGGTTCACAAGTATCAACAAGTTATAGCAGTGCAGTAAATGATCCCACACAAGAGTGCTAGGCCAAAGACAGATAAAATGCAAGTTTTGAGAAAAAAACGATTTTAAAAATAAGTGCAAACAGGAAATTCAGTAAACAGCTCTAGGTTGTGCTCTAAATACAGTTACTAATGCAGAAATCAAGTTTAACAAGCCAGAAAATGCTCAAAATAGGTGGCTATGCAGAAAAACTTAGCAAATACACAGAGGAAAAATACTTAAAATCTCAAAGGTGGCTCCTTTCTTCTCTCAGCGTTTTCTCCTCTTGGTGGGTGCTTCACCAACAGCCAACAAGCCTGAAAAGATGCCAAAACCACAAGGCAACCAGGTTTTAAGAGAGGAAGATGAAGGAGTTTGGAATTGACCCAAAATGGCCAATAAAACTACAGTTTCAAGTCAGTAACCACTCCCACAGGGGCAAGCAGGCTGCTCAATGTTTTTCACTGCCACTGATCAACAGAGAGACTTCCCTTTAGCCCAAGCAAAAAATGTCCTCCAAGAAACTTACAAACAGTTCAAGAACAGCAAGCCTGTAACTGAACTTTTTTAAATCTCAGAAAAGTGGGAAAAAAGCATAAGTGTTATGGTGGATAGCAAACTGCTGAAATATAGAACCCACACAGTGTGAAATGCAGACACCTCATTAGAAAGTATGAAAGTGACTAGTGGCGTCCCTCAGATCTGTTGCTTGCAGACAACATAAAAATGAACCTTGGACTTATCAACAACCCCAAGTTTGTAGCTATCTGCAAACTTTGTTACACAGCGGTCTTGGCCCTCTGCTTGGAGATCTGAGAAGTAAATACCGAAAAGGAGGGGTCTAAGCACTAAGATCTGAGGGACACCACTAGTCACTTTCATACTTTCTGATGAGGTGCCTGCATTTCACACTGTGTGGGTTCTATATTTCAGCAGTTTGCTATCCACCATAACACTTATGGGTCAATTTTAAAGCACTTAATTTTTGCATAATGCCATCAGGGGTAATGGTGTTGAAAGCCTTGGCCTACACCACACTCCCAGAATAGCTACCATTTACAGCCTTTGGAACTCCTTTAAGAAGTTTATCAGATTAGCAAAGTAGAATATATATTTTTTTAGTTTTCTAACATAGCTAAAGGAGAAGAATTTATAATTATTTATGTCTCAAAGGCCAGCTTAAGCTCGTGGGCTCCTTTAGTAAATAAAAATTGTCTACCAAAGTCAGGGCTATCTGACAGTATTGAGTCATAGAACCTCTTTATCTTCTGACCCATACCAAAATAATTACAAAGGCTGTGTCTATCCAGGTCAGTGCACATCTGGATGGCTATGGACTTCTACTGGAGAAACAGCATGGACTTTTAATGGCTACAGAACTATAGCTGCATACACATTAACTAACTCAATGTGTAAATACAAATATTGTGGGAATCTGACAGGGTTACCTTCACTGGTCTTTTCACATAGTATCTTGAATGACTTTGGAGATGTTTATCATGTAATACTAGAGAAGGCAGCTCCGGTGGAGTAGAGGGATAAAGCCCTGACTACAATACAGGCAAGCCAGTTTGATTAGACACTCAGGTGACTGACAGAAGTGCCAGGGAGGGATGGGCATTACCATCCAAGGGTGTGTAGTTGGACCTATGGGTGCCTACTGTGTCATTCCCTGGTGGAAGTGGGAAAGGCACATGGGTGGGTGTGCCTAAAGAGGGGAACAGGCCGGAGACACGGCTGAGCAGCTGCAGAGGCCGGGTGATGCACTGCATGCCTCCATTGCATGTCAACACTCCAGGCATACCATTAGGATCACAAGGGATGGGAAGGAAATGGGTAGGTCATCAGTAAACCCCTCAACTCAAGGAGATGTACAGACATGCCAAGACCCTCAATGAATAGATCCATATTTGTCCATAGCAACAGTGGATAAAGTCCATGGGCCAAAGATACAGCTGGTATACCCGACATAGGGAGGTATCTGAATGCTGAGCCTGTACCATGAAGGGCAAAGGAAGGACTAAAAAACATGTCAGCAGTGATTCAGAACTTAGCCAAAAAAACACACACTTTAAGAGTGCTCATACACAACTCCCTGCCAAATTCTCTTTACATGAGCCCAGGGGTCCATCTTAGATCTGTCTGTTCACTGTAGTTATATCTCCTTTCATTTTCCCAAGGATATTTTCAACCTGCAGTCAATGAAAATAGGTACAAAGGCCCTTGAAAAATAAGTACATCCAGACAAAAAGCTGGTCATCTAATTAGCATAAAATC
Source organism: Protopterus annectens (assembly GCF_019279795.1). Taxonomy (NCBI): domain Eukaryota; kingdom Metazoa; phylum Chordata; order Ceratodontiformes; family Protopteridae; genus Protopterus; species Protopterus annectens. The sequence continues at coordinate 11,516,981 of NC_056728.1, read as the reverse complement.
TGAATACCAAATAACAGATAGCTCTTCCCACTTCTAGTAGGAATGTAGAACATTACTTAGAAACATGTTTACAAAACAAAGAGTGACAAAAATGGCAGAAAAATATAAGCAGATTATCAAAGAGATATTGTACAATCTGTTGACTTTAATGAATTGTATTTCAGAATTGTACCACACAAGGTAATTAAAGCAGTCTTATTTGTAGGGGGCAAGCCCCTTGTACCTCCCATGTCAAAGATTTCTCCACAACTTACGTATCCTTTTACCATGGTGACACAAAAAGCTAGGAAAAAGAAAAGATGCACTGCAAAAACATTTCCAAAGCCAGCCTCTCATGGACTTTGCCTCAGGAACGATCTTTCCAGGAGATCTACATTGAAACTTATATCGACCAACTATTGGGAGGGTAAAATAGCTGTCAGGCTTTCTAAAACAGAATTTATATTCAAAGAAGTAACTATCAGTCAAAAAAAGCCTTGCCTTGAAAGGACTAGAAGAAAAAGGGGTTCAAAAGATCTCTCTGTAAGATAGATGGCCTAGCTGTCTTTAAAACCTGATGAAGTAATAGAAAAATGTAAATAGTACAACACAAGCAAAATACTATCTGCAGCCATTTTATTGGTACATTTATGTCACATGGCATACTGCAAACCATACATTAATGTTTTGTAGGAACAGTATGTAGTGACAATGTAATGCAGTAATCCAACAGTTACATACCAGTAAAATCTAAATAATTTTAAATGAAGAAATATAAAAACTATTCAGTATTTTGAACAGACAAAAGTAACTCAGAAGCTCCCTGTCAAGTTTCCAAATACAAATATCCTCAAAGAAATGCTAAAAAGAAAGGATACACATTAGTGAAAATTAGTTATTGGATTGAAAAGTCAAGTTCTCCCTGAATCATTCTTCAGGTTTCAGCAATGTGTAAATATAATATAAATTACATGAGTCTGAGGACTGCAAATAAGAGCAAAATAAAAGAGTTCCAGAAAACATTGAAAAATATTTTGCATTATTGACAAAAAGACTAACTCACCATGTAATTTAACTGTGACACTGTAGTTTTAAATTAGATGTTGAAAGAATTGTGTGGAGTGGTTTCATTGAGCACTTGGAAGTGCCTGCACACTTACTTCCTTTATTTCTCTAAAGACCAGTAGTAACAGATTTTTTAAACTTGGGAAATAGCTACTGGTCGAATATGTTCACAAACACACTTTTTCTATTGCTAAACCTTCTGTGGCAAAGTTTAAAATGACATAAATTCCAGGTCTAAATGCTTCTGTCATCATCTCACTATTAAAGACTCTGATCTTTGCATCACTTGTCATTCAGCATTGCTGTACATAGGAATACTCAAAGGATGGCACAGACACCTGAAAGACCACAGACATGCTTGTGGTTCAGAGCTGAGTTAGGTTTGGCAAGATGAGACAGGAAAGTAATAAGAATTCTTAAACAGGATCCTTCTGTGCTGTAGAGTGACAATAATAGCAGGCATACATAACTTTCTTAGCTCGTATTCCAAAAATCGCCAAACCACAAGTCCAGGCAACAAAGACAACAATAGAGAGATCAACACAAAGAGCCCTGTCACTCTCAAGTGCACATATTTTTTTTTTCTTTTAAATGGAAGTTACTGTCACTTTGTTGAGTTATATACATGTTTTCCGTGGAAAGCAATCCATGAAACCCAGCTGCAACCACTGCTATACTTTAAAACCTAGTCATGTCAATTGTTTAGGTGAAATGATGCCTAAAATAAGTAAACTGCATACGTTTTATAAGTGGTACATAACAGTGCACCTATTGTGTTGTCATATAGCTACCATTCGAAGGAACATTCAGTAACTGAAAATAATGGCTATCAGAGACCATAACTGCAGAATCTTTGGTTCCATGGCTAATGATATAAAATGATGTACTTCAAAAAACTTGTATCAGTCTCTCATACATCACCCTACATGCATAGAAAAGCATATTCCACCCTTGGCTGGGTTCTGACAAATAAAACTAACATCAACTATAAGGCTTGCTGCCTACCTGACACTTTAAGTGATCACTTCCTAGTATACCTAATAAGAAAAAAATCAAACAATAGTGGTAATATCACTTACCCCTACACTCAAAATAAAAAACAATTTTCCCTATCCATCTTCCAGACTTTCCAAAAACAACAAAAGTGGGCACCCCTAAAAACCTTACAATTGGATCAGGCAGTTCAATACTTTAATGACTTTTTCCTGCAAATCTTAAATAAGCTTGCCCCACTCAGAAAAATCCATACTAAAATCAGAAAACTCCCATGGTTAGAAAAAGAAACAATACAATTACTCAGAAAAAGAGACAAAGCGTGGTCCCTCTATCTCTCTAACAAAAGTCAGTCTAAACTCATCACCTTCCAACAACTTAGAAACCAAGCTAAGAAACAAATCAAACGAGAAAAAAAAAACATACTTTCAAACTTGCTAACTAAAATATCAAACAAATCCACAAAGATTTTGGCAATCAGTCAACCTCCTTCTCAATCCAGGGAAAGTCACTACCCCAGTCCCTACAACCAATGATACTATAGACCCTACTGCATCCCAATTTAATTCCCACTTTATTACCTCAATAACCTCCCTATTACACAACACTTCTACTGCACCCTTGTCTGTACCCACTCCGTCCTTTCTGCCACATACCTACCTTAAACTTGAACCCATTCAAGCAAACTACATGCAAGGCTTACTATCTAAAGTAAAACTGTGTACCCTCACTGCTGATCAACTACCAGGTGACTTTCTGAAATTAGCTGCCACATCTATTGCCTACTCCATATTGATTCTAATTAACTGCTCTATTGCTGAACAATATGTACCTACCCTATGGAAAATATCCCATATCATTCCACTGCATAAAGGAGGACCCTCTAAAGACATATCTAATTACAGATCTATAGCCATACTCTCACTAACTAAAATCTTAGAAAAGTGTGTCCAGAAACAAATAATTGACTACTTCCAAAAAAATGACATTTTATCTGTTACACAGCATGGTTTTCAACCAAAACACAGTACTAATACAGGTCTCATTAGTTTTCCCAACTCTATTAATCACCTCAAAAACAACAGCCAACTTGTCTCTGCTACCTTTCTTGATATGTCAAAAGCCTTTGACACAGCATCACATCAAATCCTCCTAAATAAATTTGCCAATTGCAACCTCTGCCAAGAAGCCCTAAACTGGTTCCACAGCTACCTCTCAAATAGGCAACAAGCTACCTTATGGGATAATAAACTGTCCCCCACCTTCCCATCTCTGTAGGAGTCCTGCAAGAATTAATTCTAGGGCTGCTACTCTTTACCATTTTTACCAATGACCTTACAACAGCTGCTAGTCCTGCCAACATTATACAATATGCAGATGACTCCTCGCTCATCTGATCTGCTCCAACAATCGAGGCACTTCAAGAAAAAACTCAGACTGCCCTTACCAACATTGAAAAATATCTAGAAGCCCATCAACTTATACTAAATCCCAATAAAACTAAGTTCATGGTCTTTTCAAATCATTCCTCACTAACTAATAATCCACCTCTTTCTATTTTTGATTCCAATGGCACAAAAACAGAACCTGTTGAACACACTAAATTTCTCGGGGTTACCATAGATAATGCATTGAAATTTGACAAACAAATAGCACAGACAATTTAAAAAGTCCATATAAAACTCGATACACTCTATAGAGCAAAACCCTATCTTACAGACCATGCTAGTCTGGCAACAGCAAGAGCCCACCTGTTATCATCTCTACTCTATTGTTCTTAAATATTCACAAACCTCTGCAAAACAGCAACAAACAACCTTGAATCCTGTTATAACAAGATAGCCAAATTTGCATCTAACCTACCCCAAAAAGCGTATCACTGTACTGCCCTTCAACAACTAAACTGGTTAGAACTCCCAAACTTACTCATACTAAACCAACTATTAATCGACAACACAGTGATGCATAAATCTGATCACTGCTCAGCTCTAACTAACCTTGTTCAACCCTATAAAAACCTTAATTCTCTTAGGTCAGTTGACAAACTCCTACTTAAAGTAAATACATTTCACAACTCACATGGTGACTCCTTATACTGCTACAAAATTGCAAAAATCTGGAACTCTGTTTCACAACAAATTCTATCTATTGATCATACTTGTAACTTTAAACAGGCATAAGTCAGTACTTCCTATGCCACTGGCTATGCTCTTGCTCTGCTCCAGACTAATCCACATCCCACCCCCATGCTATTACTCTGGCTGCAACTCTCATAACCTTTACATGAGGGCATTCCCTCCACTCATTCGAATTTACAAAAAAAAAGATATTGTAAATTGTTAATTGAATATAATGTACCAATGCTTTTACTGTTTTATTAACCACTATTTGCATTTCTTGTGTGATTTGTAACCTCATTTTATGCTATTTTTTCTGACAAATGATTTTGTATAACTATGCTTCTGGAGCTTTTCTCCCCAGGTCTCCCCACTGAAAAAGGGCATTTTTTTCCAGTTGAACATTACCCTGTAAACAAATGTAAATAAATAAATTTATGGCACTAGTATCAAAAATGGACTTTTTCCCTTGGGAGGGCAAGTCTCCTCAGCTCACATGACCACTACATCCCCTTAGTATAATATAATGACCTTCAAGGATCTTGTAGCTCATACCAAGGGCAATCCCCTTATCACAGGGAGTTCTTTGCTTTAGTCAAGCACTAGGCCTTTATGGAAATGGATGGATACTCATCTGCCCCACTCCAGCATAGTGTGACTTGTAATAGTTGCACAATGCAATGGCAGCTACCAACTCTTAAAAGCCAAGTACCCTCCCTTGATTAGTGAGACCATTCCTTTCCATCTCTATATGCAGCCAAAACATCATTACTGAAGCCAAAGCCCACAGGTAGTAATCATCAGCAACACAAAGCAGTACTTTTATTAATGATAATGGTTTTAAAAATCTTGATAAATTATAACTGGATCTTTAGCTTGTAAAAATAATATATAATGTTTTGATCATAATGAATTTTACCTGACTTTATGAAATTTTTGAAGAACCTATACATCATATTAGTTTACTTTGTAGAATACCATTAAAGGATAATATTAAATACAAAATGTATAATCCAAACTTTATAAGATGTTACTTTGGAAAACATAATTAAAGGATAGCATTAAATACACAAAGTATAACCCAAACTTCGTATGTTAGAGCCAAGAGTCTTCCCAGTCTGTAGTTACAAGGGTGGCATGATAATTTTGTTTCTGTGAGGGTTATGATCTGGGTAGCATAGCCTTGCAATGCACTTTCTGTGCTGTTTATCACTCCGCTAGAAACAAGTCAGGTTACGCAAGACTTATTTCATGCCCTTTTCTCTTCAAATAATTATAAAGAAAAAAAGGAAATAAAAAAAAATAATTACAGTAAGTTTTAGTAAGTATACTAACAGTGTTAAGAAATGTTATAATTCAATTAATCTGGATCAATTATTGTAATTTCTTGCTTTAAGCAGTGATTGTCATACTAACGCTTAATATCATTCAGATGATTAAAAGATGCTATCTAACTCAAGCACAGGTCTCTGTTCTTAGTATAACCAGTTCATAATTTATTACTTTAACTAACAGTCATTTGCATTGGGTTGCATGTCTAGGCTTATAAGGGCCCTAGTGGTCGTTAGCTTAGTATACACCTATGAACCTATGCAATACAGATAGCATAGTAGATGTAGAAGTTAAACAAGATATTGCAATAATTGGAAAATGAGGGAATTTTAAGACTGGTTACTGTATATATATATATATATAACTATTTGTCAATCCCAAATTGTCAAAACCTCTCTTCGTCAAAAAGCCATTTCATCAAACTTTTTCACTGGGAAAAGCAACAGTTGGCCATCATCAGGACTCTGCCCTTTTCCCCACTGTAGCGCAATCTCGGAGATGGTATATTTAGTTAAGGGGGTGTGTGGGGCGAAGCCCCCCATTTGGGTGTTTTTACATTTTTAGAGTTTAGTGACGGGCAGTAGGTTGCACAGCCATTTCTTTTCCCTGTGAAAAAGTTCTACAAAATGGCCATTTGACGAACAGAGGTTTTGAATGTTTGGGGTTGATGAATAGTTATTCGACAAATAGGTTTTTCTCTGAATTGATATAGAACCCTATAATGTTATTTACATTTAGAGAATGAAATGATATGCAGCATGGGAAGGTTAACAAATCAAATACCTAGTTATAGATATAAATAGCTTGCTGTGGACATAAAACCTTTCATCTCTGGACATTTGCAACTTTGCACACTACAAACACCCTAATGTCATGTTCGGACTGCTGAATATTTCTGCACTGGATTGTTCAGTATGTGTTCTTCACTCTAGATGGTGCAGTCACTTCCTGTCCCTGATAAGTTGCACTGGCAACAGCGATGATCATACTTTAGGTCAGTCATTCTCATTCCTTTCCCGCATGTACTTCCATCAGTAAAGATGGACATTTACAAAAAAAAAAAAAGGGTATATTGCTGAAACTTTCTCCTAACTTCAATAAAGTAAGATATTGTAACAGTTCTGCAGTCCCAGCCAATAGGCCCAGAAAGAAAATAAAAAAATAGGAAGTGACAATTTACTATTTTTGACATTATTTTACAAATTTACATTATAAACGTATCTAAATACAAGTGTTCCATGATTCAGTGATTTTAGAACAGTAATTTTAACCCACAAAATGGGGGTGATGCATAGATTTGGGAATGGTAAAAATTACCCTGTCCATCAGAAATCCAGAAAGTATTATTTTTGTTTGCCTATATGCTACTTTTAGATAATGCATTTGGTGAAAGTCAAGTCAAGAAGATATAGAAAGAGATCTTGTCATAAAGCTACTTGCCTATAATGAATAACAATCCCATGTGTTGCCTGTCTTCGGGTACTCACACAGTTACCCACTTCATGTTAAATCAACAAATTCTGCTATTCTATACTTATCTTCTGTAAGAGAGCCTGTATAGAGTCCACTAAACAAATAAGTTCCATTTAATACATGTGCACAAAAGTGTTAAAAAAGATTTTTTGTTTAAATTTCAGGAAGTGAAATACACTCAAAAGGCATCTGAAGTCAAGAACCCCTTCATCTTTTTCAGAAAAGATACATTTCACTCCATATTGCCTGTTATTTCAGCCCCACTTAGACCTCACACTGTGCCTACACAACCCCTAGATTTCTGAAACTGTCCTGCCAGGTGTCCCTGATGTGAGGGCACTCTGATTTCTCAGGAAGTTAATCTTATGGTACAAATATTGGTATCATTTAGAGAGTGAGAGACACCTTAGTGAGACATGGACTATGCCGCTGAGAGCCATCATATATGCAATAGCCAGTCAACAGTCTCTAACCCCATTGCCACTCACTGCATTTTGACACCAAGTGCTCTGCTGCATGGGCAGTAAAAAGTGGCTTAAGGATGCACCCAAATGAGTGCTTATAGGAGCCTACCTTCTAGCCTTTCCATATGCCGGCTAGTTGTCTGTCTCTCAAATGCCAGAGATCGTTGATACCACTGATCATGTTCCCTCCACCACTGGGTAAGACACACCCATCCTCTCTTCCTGTGCCACATGCCTGTGCCAATAATCAGTCTTCAGTGCCATATACCATAGTCAGACCTCCCTTCCTGTGCTACATGCCTATGCCACTAATCAGTGTCAGGTCCCATAGGTCATAAGCCAGCCACCCTTCTTGTGCCACATGCCTGAACCATTAATCACTCTCAAGTCACATCAGGCATAATTGTATCTGTCTATACCACTGGCAAACACCAACATTAGCTGTCCTTTGCTCTAACCCTAGATGGCTATCTGCATTACTGGCTTTACTATTTTCTCTCCAGTGTGTCCCACTGTCTACTCCATGCTTGCCAATGATGCATAAACTCCTAAAATAAGCACCTCAATGGACCAGCTACTACACTCATTTCAGCACCCTTGCATACAGAAGCATTTTCTTGGATACTCAGTAATGTATCCTGTACACACATGCACTACCCTTCCTGCTTCCCCTCCCTCTTTGTACTCGTGTTCTATTTGTTAGTGGTCACTAAAACGCTATTATTCAGCAGATTACAGTGTGAAGCACAAACCCACCAGGATCCACTGTTTTATGTTTACATATGAAGTATAACTCAGGACCACCCAGAGTGCTCACAAGTGTTCTATGACATATCCAGCACATAAAAGGTAAAAAGTCTTATACCCTGTTTAGTGCTTTTCATACAAAGATGGGTATGTTTTATGCCTATAACCAGAGTTTATACATTTTTGTAGTGAATATGATGTCATCAGTTTTCAATAATGAGAGGAGTGCTACATCAGTGAATCTACATCCTCCATAAACATAATGCCTGAACCAGATTTCCCCAAAGTGACAGCTGCTGGAATGCTTCAACATTGCCCTAGTTCTACTGGGAGATCACATCTCTATGAGCCATGTTTCACCCTTAATGGGTCTTTTCTCTTTTCCCTAAAGCTGTGCAACCTAGTAATTATATTAGTATTGATAAGCAAGGGATGCAGTTAACATCCCCTACATGGGGGTCGGTGCAAGGGGGACTTGCCCCATGCAAAAATCTTATTTTTTTCCCAAACATTCCATGGATGTGCATTTGGGGAGTTTGCCTTGGGCAGTATGTTGACCAAAAATCACATTTTCAGGTTTCTGGATCTTTTCTTTGGATGTTATTTTTGAAAATGTGCACATTATCAGAATGTAAACTTGACAACCCTTATGAGTGATTCATTTGGAAAAGCACCAGACTCATGCTTGCTGAATACCTTTTTCTAAAGTTCTCAAACATTTAAGGTTTTTGATACTGTAACAAGAACAGAATGTATTCCTAAGTAACACCAAAATGTGCCCAACATGATCTTCCATAGTTCTTGTTCAGGTAACTGTAATAATCATATGGTTTGTTACTCATTTTACTAGCCATGTTGCTATCTGAGTATCCTTGCTACAATTGCTCTAGGTTCTGCTTGTATGAGATGGTATTTTATACCTTTATGCTATTCACTACATAGGACACTGTATTCACTACAAGCTGCTATTTCACTAATTAATTCTGGTTTTGCTGTTTTCTTCAACTATAATATCTGATTTTCTTACTTCTGCTTTCTTAACTGTTGGTATTGGATGATCCCACATGAGCATTACTTCTTTGTTTTCATTAATTCCTAGTGGTTCAGCTTCAGTTATCATACTGAAAATATTAGGAAGGCATGTGACAAGGTGATAGCTATTGTGACACTCCTACTGTGGGCTAGTAATCAAGAAACCTCCATCTTCACCATCCTCACCATGGACACCAGTGAGGGACATTCACTTGGAACAAAGATAGATACATACCCTATTTCCAGATCTATCTCTATGCCCCAGGCACATTATTGTCCCCTAGTTCACTTTCTAGAGCAATGCAAGATGATTTAGGTGAGTGATCCTTCTTTGTCATGTTTCAAAAACAGACTTCCCTCAGACTTATGTCTCATCTGCTATTAAAACATCATTTCAGTGCTGTTTTACAGAATAACATCACATACATCTGGTCATCTGACTCTGGTTCCCACACTACCCCTTTTACTAGATGCTGAACCAGAATCTTGCACATATGTGTTACCATACACACACATAGAGTTTTGCTAAGATGTGTTATAGCATCTGGAAGCTATAAAATAGCAGTAATTAGTTCACCCTTAAGGACAATACAGTAGGATTTCTAGTCCTGGTTTTCATAGATATTTTGTCTCTAGCTGCAATCAGAACTGTAAGATACAATCTTTATGGCCTACCAGGTAATTTAATTTCAGAATATTTTTTTCAAAGTTTACAGCAGAAACAAAGCAAAGCTTGTCCACCACTGAAAGGTTTAAGACTAACACTAAAAAATCAACAAGTATAAGAAAATAAAAACACATTAAAATGTGAAGTCAGCTTAAAGTAACTGGATAAGTTCTTTTGGCAGGAATGCCTTCATCAAATCTTGTTATACTAAACTTAGCTCAGCAAATTTAAACAGAAACTTAGCCAATCAAAGTCTTCTTCATCAGCCTATGCCTTTCAATAAATGTTTTAAAGGGAACATTCTATTTAGTCCAGGCAGTTTATCAGCCTGTAAGTCAGCAATCCAGTGAATTTTCACCATTTCAGTCAAATTGCAGAGATTTTCCATTCTCATGTCATCAGTCTATACTTCAAGCACCATAAAACTGAAACTATAGCCAGGATCATTTATAATATGTTGTGACAAAGCACTGATTTTTCTTTTTAGCCCGATGTAACTTAAATGGAGTAATACCCTCTTTTTAATTGGTCTGTTGGTCTTACCAGCATAAAAACAGTGCATACATTACAGCTAGTGGCATAAATAACATTCTTAGTATTACAGTTGGCATAAGTCTTAAGTTTGTGTTCCTTCCTAGTAATAGGATGTTAAAAACAGTTCTTGAAATTTAGAAGCCCACATACTTTACATTTTCTACATGCGAGCATACCCATTATCTTAGTGACTGAGTTCTTCTTGCTAGTGGGTCTATATTGACATAGCAGTTGTTTTAAATTCTTTCTGTTCTTAAAACAGAATCTTGATGCATCACCCACCATACATCGCATGTTTTCATCTGCTGTCAAAATCTTCCAGTTGTTTCTTACTATATCACATATTTGTTGCACATCATTGCTATATGTAAGCTGACATCTCATTTTCCTGTTGGTTCTCTATTGCTCTTCATGGGTTTATCTTCCTTCTCAATGGTGTCATTAAGAAAATATGGTCTACCTTTGGTTCTTCTCACCTTCTTGGTCTCAGCAGCCCCTTTATAAATCTCATTTACCTTATAGCCTTGCTTACATAGCTGCTGTACTAGATGTTCAGTTTCTTCATCGTAGTTCATCTCATTAGTACATAACCTGGACGTTGTAAGAAAATGTCCCCTGAGAACATGGGGGAATATATATCCCAGGTGCATGCTAGTTCTGTGTAAGAGATGATTTTCCAGCAATCCTTCCTGAACATCTATGCATTGAGTATACCATCTACTCCTCTTTGAAGTATAACATCAAGGAACTCTATCTTTTCTTTTGAACTGTTGAAATCAAATTCCAAAAATAATGTTGTTTTACTGAGCTAATCAACAAAGACCAACAACTGTTCTTCATTGCCCTTCCAAAGGAAAAATATGTCATCCATGAATCTCTTATCGAGCAGTATATAACTCTTACATTCATTCACATCATTGAAGACATATTCTGCTTCCCACTGAACCATTACAATATTCAAGTAATTATTAGCACATGAGATGCCCATCATGACACCCCATTTCTGTAAATAGTATTATTCTCTAAAGAGCAAAACGTTAGTCACCAGCACCAATTTTAGTAGGAAGCATATCTGCAGGATCATGTTCTTATCAAAGATTTTTATTTCAGTCAAAAATTTTCATCTGGTTCAATCCCATAATTATTCGGGATGACCATGAAAAGACTTCTCATGTCCATTGTCACCATAACAAATTTTGCTGTTCCATCCAATGTCTGATGGCATGAAGACAGAGTTTATAAAAAATACTGGGTGTCTTTCAATACCGTCATTGTCTTTGGGAGTGCTTCTTTCAATTTATGCTCAATAAAAATGGAGATGGGCTCTGTGATTTATTTTATATTGTATTGCCTCATACAAAGAGTTTGTCTTAGATTTTAAAATATCAGGGCTATGTCTACTAGACAAACTACTAAATATTAGACCTAATTAAAATATAAAAGTATTTCAAAGGGTGCCACTTTTCTTTCATTTATTTATTCAATATACATTCTGGGTACTTATGTACTGTTTTTAAGAAATATAGATTTTAATACTGACAAACTGAAATGTATAGAGTATATGGCAGCTTGCTGTCTTTTTTAATGCTTTGTTCTAGCACTCTGAATAAAACTCTGAATAAAAATGTTTTTGGAAGCATCCCATAATTATTTTCATTTAATAACTGAATACTTGTTCAGGTTTGCACTTAGTAATTTTATAGCTATGAACATCGGCGGCATTAAACACCAACATCATTGCTCTAATTACAGCATACCACTAGTATCAGTGGCTTAAAGTTACAAAGGATTGTAAAATTCAGAAACATAGTCAGAGAAGTCCAGTATGTTTAACCTATTGTTTTATATCTCCTGTGACCTAGTACTTCAGAAAAGATCGATTGAGTGTAAATTTCCTCTTTAGAGCCAATATCACTTGATCATAATGTTATTGATTGACTGAGTGATTGATTTCACATTTTAGCAATACCATTTATACCAAAGATAATAAATATGAGACATTATTACTTGGATTTAAGAATGGAAAGCAAACTGATTCACCTTGAACTTTTAAGCAGGAGAAGCAGATGTAAAGAGGAAAATGAGACGTCTCCTAAACCAGCTGCAAAATGCAGTTTTCTGTTTTTAGTATTTTTTTTCTTTCTTTGTTTCTAGTGAAATAATGTTGAATAACTATTTTGTTTTTTTATCTAGTACAGCCAGAATCAAAGCTCACTATGAAATGTAATCTCCTTCAGATGTTCACATTAAAGCAGAGACTGCTTTTAAGTTTTGGGTGTTTATATCCCAGAGCGACTGTGCTTTTCAAAGAGAAGCAAAACTGCAAGAAATGTGCTGTTTTGGTTTGTTTTCACTTCTTTCACTTCTTTTCTTTATTGTGTATGAGCCGCAACACTTTGTGAGTACAGCAGCTGTTCCCCTCAAATGCCCCAGTCAGGAGTGATGTACAACTAATAACCTATGTCTTCTTTCCACAAACTACAACTTTAACTAAAATGTGGCAACTAATGGCTAAACAATTTCTTCATTAGCTGTTTGTTTATTTTAGTTTCTACTCATATATATAAATACTGATGTCACCGTTTTGTTCTATGTCTAGTAACATTTTCTGCCTTCTAGTGTTAACACTTTCCTTGAAATATTTTCCAGGCAGTGATCTGTCATTGTGTCATTGTGCCATTATACGAACAGTGACGTTTGTACTTTATAGTGTTATGCTTCTCTACTGTTTTTTAGGCCCCTCCAAGAGGTCTGAATGCAATAGACTTTTAAATGGAAATCTGAAACTTTGGTATTTGAGTCAGTTGACTGGCAATTGCCAGAGACACAGACTGAATAATTTCAGACACTTTGAGCACCAATGTTTGCCATTCCTGTTCCCCTTCCAACTTTCCAAGTTACACTTGAATTGGGTTAAGGAGGAACTCTGTTTCACATGGATGGGGAGTCTGTTCCAGAGAAAGAATAATTTCTGAGATACATATCTGTCTCTCCAGAAGGTCCTATTTATATCACAGTGCAAGGTTTAAGTGTTTAGAATAGATAATTTGGGTGCTGTTTGTTTTGCGGATATGCAGAGTGCCCATCAGAGTGGGGTCTGACAAATGCCTTACATGTCAGGCATAAATGTCCCCTTAACAACCTGTAGGAGACCATTACAGTGATAGGGCCTTGAGGGGGTCTGCATAGGATATGTAACTTACACCCTGTATTCTTTTAGTGAGGAACCTCTGTAGATGTTCCAGTTGTTGAATTTGCCTGATTAGGTACCAAAGTGGGTATTGAACTCAGTGATAGGTCTGATGAATGCCAAATACAGTGGAACAATTGATGCCATACCTTTGTTTATAAGTTGCACAACATAGAATGATTTCCTCACTACAGTGGACATGTGATGGTAAAAGGCTAGATTACTGTCTATGTGTGTTCTTAAGTCCCTGACTACTGGGTCAACTCTTAGGGGTGTGCTTTCAATATGATAGTTATCAGAGGTGGATGACTTCCTGAAAATACTTATGCATTTCTTGGCATTTAGTTTTAGTCCATGGCTCTGACACCAGTTATTTGTCTGTGTCAGCCCTTCCTGGGGAACATTTCTGTCAATTTGGGATTCTATGACAGCTCCTAGTTTTCAATCATCTGCAAATTTTGTTAGGCAGAGGCAATTGCTATTGGCCTTGATTTCAGAGAAGTAAATGCCAAAAAAGAGCAGTCCCAGGACTGATTACTGAGGGATTCCACTTGTGACTGGCCATTTTGTATAGGTGAGCTACCCAGTTCGAACTTCCTGGATCCTGTCTGTGAGCCAGCTGGCTGTCCACCGGATGACATAAGCATTTATACCTAACCTCTTGAGTTTGTCAATAATGCCTGAGTGGGGTATTGTGTCAAATGCTTTGACCAGGTCATGGTAGGCATTGTGAAATGTTTTGCTTTCATCCATTGCTTTGGTGACCTTCTTAAAGAAGGTCATCAGGTTTAGTAGGCATGACCTGCCCTTGGGGAAACCAGATCGAGTTGGATCCAGTGTTTGGAGGTTTCCTATGTCATTACTGATCATTTCCATGATAATTGTTTCCATGGCTTTGCATATGAGACTAGTGAGACTTATGGATATGTACCTTCCAGTGTCTGCAGATGGCCCATGTTTGTGCAGAGGGATGACTGTTGCTGTTCTCCATTCATGAGGCACAAAGCCTGTTTGGAGACCACAGTTAAATAGCAATTCCAGATGGCCTGATATATCATGTTTCATGTTATTTAGAAGGCATCCTGGAATTGCCTGGGCCCATTGATGCAGAGTTCTTGGCCTTAGGGAGGGCATTAAGGACTTGTGATAGCAGGGGGAGTTATATTTGATGGTATTTTCCTGAGAGACTGTTGAAGGGGAGACAGGGGTAAAGGTGGAGCTGACTTTTTTGGCCAATAGGTTTGCTATATCTTCTGGCTCAGTATACATGACTGCATTAACAATGAGCTTTGCATACAATTGTATATTGACTTTGGGGGTACAGACATAGTTAAAAAATGCGTTGTGGTTGTCCTTGGCCTGGGAGGCCACATTTATCTCAAATTTGGTTTTGGTAAACTTTATTTCTCCTCTGAGTTGTTTGTTTAGTTTGATGAGAGTGCTTGTATCCTGCTAGGTGCTATACCTCCTAAGTTTTGCCATGATTTTCTTCCTTTTATTATACAGCCTATTAATGCTGTGTTTCCACCAGGGTGGCTTGTTTTTTGTGTTAGTTTTGTACTTCGGCCTGTTGGGTAGAGCTGCCTATGTGCAGCTATTAACATGCTTGCATAGGGTTTCTGTGAACAGTTCCTCATAGGCAGCAGTGTTCTCAGGGTTTATGGGAGCTTGACATTTTGCCAGGTTATCACTTAATAATAGGAAGTTACCCTTAAAGCTGTTCCTGAATTTTCCAGGGTTAGCTTGGATTCCAGGTTTTATTTTTACTTCAAAGGAGACTATTTTGTGGTCTGACCTTACCAGAAAAGATGCTATACTAGGTGGTGTGCAACATCTTCCCATATTAATGAGGACTAGATCCAGTATGTTTGCACCCCTAGACAGTGTATTGACAATTTGGTCCAGGGAGTTTGTGTTTACAAACTCCAGCAATTTTTGTGCATGTACGTTTGGTGCCATATATGATTTTCAGTTAATAGTAGGGTAATTACATACACCCATGAATATGGTATTGGGCTGGAAGGTGAGTGTTTCCAATAAGTTTAAATGGTTTACTATCAGAATTGCGAACGTCACTCGGTCGAACGTTGTATAGTCGAACGCATAAGGTCGGAAACACAAATGTCGAAGGCAGTATAATCAATTGGGAATGGTTTTACCATGGGTCGAGGTAGGGAGGATGTTTGTAGTAGGGTATTATACTGTACACCTACCTCGACCCATGGTAAAACCATTCCTCGATTGATTATACTGCCTTCGACATTTGTGTTTCTGACCTTATGCGTTTGACTATACAACGTTCGACCGAGTGACGTTCGCAATTCTGATAGTAAACCGTTTAAATACATGTTATAGGTTTCTTGGGTCATAGAGGGGGACCTATAGCTCAATAGGAAGTAGTATGGGATTTTGTGTATGGTAATTTGAATGTGGAGAAACTGAAGTGTATTATCCTGTTTGACCACCTTGAGGTATATTTATTTCTGATATAAACTAAGATACCTTCACCTTTAGTTCCTGTCTGTGTAGTAGCTGGTTTAAATGTGTGGAAGGCATTATAGCCTTGCACTGTAGTGTACATTCCTTGGCTTTAAACCACATCTCAGTGACTGGACAGACATTCGCATTCTGTAGGGTGAGGAGAGCTTATAGGGAGTGGATTTCTTTGCTTAGATTCCTAGCATTGAGCAGTAACACCTTTAGATTTCCTCGGTTTAGATTTGCTATGTCAGAAGTACTTTCAGTTTTATTGTTTCCTAAAAAAGACACTATGGGGGATGACAATGTTTTAGCTAATCTACAAAAACCTAGAGGGGAGAGGTGCAGATCATCCCTGGCAAAGCAGCATGGTCTACTGACCATCTCCATCCATGCTGAGAAATATTGCATCATCTTAGAATGACAGCAGAACTTATGCCAATAATTAAAGTCAGTCATCTTCTGTTTGTATTATGGCATCATCCTTGGAGAAGGTAAAATGCTGCTCATTGCTAGGCTCACACTATCCTGGCATGCATATTCTGAGAACTCCATGATGTTCATCTTCATATAGCCTAGGGAGCCATGTCTGAGGTTATTCACACCCACATGGACGATGACTGAGTCATACTGGTACTTGTGATCCAATGACCTGAGTGAGTATGTAATATGATGGATCCTGGCCCCTGATAATCAACTGACCATGACTTTCTCCTTATTCAGCCTGGTGGGAGGGACACAAGTGTGTCTCACAATGGAGTATCTAATGACCAGAATGTTGGATTGTGTGGTGGATTGTCTTATGGGCTTAGAAGTAGAGGTTCCGTGAGATGTGGCTGTATGTATTGATGTGGGTGTTGTTTTGAAACAGTGCATTCAGGGCTGCTGAGGGTATTTGTAATGTATACTTCATTTAGGAGGTCTTTGGGGTTTAGGAAGGTTACATTTAAGTGTCTCAGCATATGTGAGTATACTGTCTGCTTTGAGCTGTGCATGATGGGTGAAGTGTGTGTGCTACTGACAACCTGATTGACATTAGGAGACCTTTTATGTGACAGCTTTGCCTTCAGTGACATTGTGTAAATACATCTTTCACATACCATATCAGTTTGCTAGAGAATTAACATCCTCAGTAAACATGAAGCAATTTCTATATTGCCTCAGGATGTCCATGTCTACCAAGCTGGTAACAGAGATAGTGGGAAAGTTCATACTCATGGCAGCAAGACCTTTTTTATTGATTAGATGGTCAGAGTGAGAATATAAAGTAATGTCAGAGGAGTATCTGGTTTGCAGATATAGGGGGACAGTGCTTGCTTCTGCAAACTAGTTGCTCTGTGTGTAACTAGATATTGGTGAAATTTCAAGGGTGCTTTTAAAGGAAAAATTTCTGCTCAAGGGGTCTATATCATAAGCATGAAAGATCATATGTGTGACTACATATACGTCGACACATAAAACGCGAACACTGTAAACAGTGAATGGCTACGACCTCAAATTTTTTTCCTAGCGAAAAAATTCACACGGCCATTCACAAAAAAGAAGTTAGAAACCCGAATCAGGTGGGGGCCTTCACCCCCCCCACACACCCCCAAACATGGGGGGCTGTACCCTCCACACACCCCCTAACTAAATATACCAACTCCGAGATGTAGTTGGCCAACTACCTCCTTGCCCTATGACATATTCAACATGTATAGTTGGCCAACTACCTCCTTGCTCTATGACATAGTCATCGAATTGCTTAAATGCATTTTGTTGAATATGTGTCGCTCATTACGTGTTTGGTTTTCAGCCATTTTGTACTTATGATATAGACCCTTGCTCAAGGTGTCTGTGTCTGTACAGGGTACTGTCAAACTTCTTCTTTCGGCTTTTCCCGGTTAGGGGTCACCACAGCGGATCACCTTGTCCGCATAGTAATTGGCAGTGGAGTTTTACGGTGTCGAGTTGCCAGCTCGGCGCCCAACCTTCCACAGAAGGCACACTCACACGCACACCTAGGGCCAATTTAGAGTGTCCAATCCACCTGCAGCATGTCTTTGGGATGTGGGAGGAAACTGGAGCACCCGGAGGAAACCCACGTGACCACAGGGAGGACATGCAGACTCCGCACAGAAGGCACCCCAGCCGAGGATCGAACCGGAGAACCTCTTGCTGTGAGGCAGCAATGCTAACCACTGCACCACCGTGGCCACCCGTACAGGGTACTGTCAAACACAGGGAGATATTCTGAAGTTAAGTTTGACAACAGCAAATCAAGCAGTACTTAGTGAAGAGAAATAATTAGCTCTGTCAAGAATGATGAAAGGAGGGGATTCACCTAAATGGCTACTACTAGTGCTGGTCTCACCACACCTTCATGCTGCAAGGATGCAATGCTCCTTTGCTTCTTCTCTTACCAGAAACAAAACAGTAGCAGCAATTCCAAAATGAGAAGCAGACCATAAGCGTTTGCCTTGTCCCAGATGATGCAAAGGTCTGTAGGCTTGTTGTAGCTTTTTCCTGGTAGATGTCTTGACTAGCAACCAGATCAATCAGGAAGGTCCAACACAGGGGTAAAGACCTTAATCATTATGCCAACCCCTCCTCCAAGACATTCACTGCCCAGTCAGAATTGGTCAAGAATCAATGCACTCTGCTCCTTCTCTCACCAGGAGCAAAACATAAACACAAATTCCAAGCTAGCAACTATGAAGCAGTTATTAGGCTTTCTGGTGATCAGCAGTCTCCAGGAAATAATGTCAGTATGCTCCTTCTTTCACTAGGAGCAAAACAGATGCACTAATCCCAAGATGACTACTAAGAGGCAGAAGACGGGCTGTCCAGTAATCGGTAGTCTTGAAATAGATGATCCAGATTTTAAATGTAAGATGGAAAAGATGGGTTAATGTCCTAAAACTTGTAGTGTACAGTAATCCATTACATGTAAAAGAGGGAGTAACTTAAGCTTTGGTTATCTAAGTAGGGAGCCACTAATTTTACAAGAACAGGATAAATTGGAAGGGGGTGGGTGCTTTGTATTCTGGTCCACAGAACACAGTGGGCTGGCCAATAAATTTAAATAGTTAAGTGTTTTATGTTTTTTATTTTTTGAAATAATGAAATCAATTTGTGGATTGCTGGATTGGCTTGTACGTTATCTTACACCTCTATAGTGTCATTTTGGTTGGCAATAAATTTAAATAGCTGAAGGGAAGTAACTTCACAAAATGATAATTTTCTGCTAACCCACAATAGCCATTGAAGGAGCAAAGGGAAGGAAATATGCTGTCAAATTAACATTAAGGGCAGGTAACTAGAAAGAGAGCTGAGTTTAAAAACAAAACAGCACAAGGGCTAGGGAAATTTAATTTGTATGTGACTCACAAGAGACACAGCTGAGGTCTCTTTCCTAGTTTAAATATGCAATTAAAAGCAGAATACAAGTAAAACACAGAGTAAAGAAAATAAACCACAATATACAAAACAGAAGACATTGAAGCAATACAAAACACAAGGAAGCAAAAATAAACTAACCTTTCCCTCACAGCAATCTGTGGATGAGTCTGAGTGAGCTTTTCCATTAAAGCCATTTATTTGTGCTGCAGATAGTAGGTGAAATGTTTTTCATTGTGTTACCTCCTCTGTGTTTAGGAGACTTGTTTAACTCTGACCTTTAACCTGGCAGCAATTCCACTCACATTCTTGTGGTATTTGAAGAATTACCAGAAGATAACATTGATTAGAGAGACCACTTCCAGTTTAAGTTCCCAGCAGTACTTACTGTTTGGAAATGTGAAACAACTTTTTTTTCATTTCTATGGGACAATGTCTCCACCTTCATGGCCAGCTTACATGCTAAGATACTTACAACTGCCTATAAGCAAAAAGTGCATTTGTACTGAAAAAGATGGTTGAAGCAACTGAATATATTTTACTAGACCAACAATAATTTCATTTATTCCCTTCAGTTATTTAATAATCTGTTACTCAGGTACATGAATTCAGTGTAACCTGGAACTTTTTGCCATGAACTAAGGTCAAGATTAGATAAACATAAAGAACTGAAGAATACTAAATACAGCAATACATACTTCAACTATATAAAACTGGCAGGAATATGTAAAATATGTTTGTATGTTGTAGCTCATGTAATACATATAAGTGTAGTTTACTTACAGTGTAAAAGTGAATTTAAAGTCCACTTTCCATATACAATAAGATAAGCACACTTCTACAAAACATAATTTCTAGACACTTCAAGTACCAGTTTTAGCATCTTTTATAGAAACACAGTAGTCCTTGATACTGTAGGACTGATCAGATGCTGCACTGTAATCCCAAGTGCATCCACACTTTACTCCTTCTACTCCTTGAGTAAACCAACACTTGGACTCCTTGTACTACTTGAGCAGATCCACATCTTCCCTCAAGTTTCCTGGTATTTTCCACAGATTTTTCTGGTGAAGGTCCTACAGGGATCTCCACTCTTGAACTAAAAAAAACTTTCTGTGAGAAGCAAATATCTCTATCATTATAGTTTCAAAAGTGCATTTCCTGTACAGCTTGAATATAACACAATTATAGAACAAGCCATCTCTATACTCTGTCACTAAACTGCAAGATACTTTATTAAAAGCTAATGTTTTCAAGTCATTCTTTTCTTTTCCAGATACAAAACTTGTGTTACATCTGAACAATCATTTAAAACTTCTGCAGTTAGTCACAACAAATTGCAGCTAATCAGAAATCATGCATATTAAAATGCAAGTAAATTTAGAACTTTCATAAAGCAAATCTATAGGACTGAAAGTGTTTTGAATGTTGATTAAAACACATATATTAAAACCATAATTAAGTTGTCTACACACACAAACCACTATCATTTATCATTTATTATGTACAAACACATCAGGATTGAGGCTTAATAACTTTAATTTAGGCAAACTTATAAACAAACTAGCTATTGCACTCATACATGCTCACTCTCTGGCTGCACTCACAAAATGGCACTGAAGCTAGCACGTGATGGCTATTTATATGCATGTGCCGACCTTGAAATGCTTCTTAAAGGTACAACATGCACACACTATTCTACATCTGTGTTGAATGCTTTGTAGTAATCTTTACCATGATCACTTTAAGAACATGGCTCCAGAATATTTTAACTAAGGTCAGAGAATTACCCCACACAGCAGCTGCTTACAGCTGAAAGTAGAAATGACAGCTATTATTTCTGGGTAGCATCAAAGTCAGTTTCTCTTCAAATATCCCACTTAGTCCAGCTGAACTATTTGAGGGTTCAGTGCTCGTCCTTCAGGCACCACACATTGTCATCCCTGGGGCAGTTAGAACACAGGATGAGATATCCTGGCAGATCGATTTAGTGCCAACTTCACCCCCTAAAGGACCCATCTCAATACCAAAAGATTGCCTAGTACCAACCTATGAACCTATAAGATATGAGATACCCTATGACATATCTAAAGCCAATTAAAGGTGTACTGGCAGGCATTGGCCCTCCCATCCCCATTAGGGACGCTGTCACTGCACACCCCAAGCAGCACATACATAAAACAAAGGGAACTATATTAATTGTATATTTTTCATTAAAAGAAAATTTAAGAGTCACATTGTTTTGCAAGTTATACACTATTGATCTGTTAATACAGGTATATGGGCACAAACACGTGGAAGGCTGATGAAAATATCACAGAAGTTGTAGAAGCCTTGTGAATGTAATTTGTCTTCTGTGGTACTTCATATGTTAAGACTAAGCTACATTTCGGTAGAACAAGAGTGTTATACATACCTTTCAAATGTTCAGATTTTTGCCTCAAATTTTTGGTCTGTTCCCCATGAAATTTGTAGTTTTCTAGATTTTTGTGGAAAATCAGTGAAGACTGAATTCACTAAATAATGGTAGGCATTTGATTTTCAGACTTAATATCCTTCAGAAAATGTGTGATAACACAAGAACTTTTATTCTAACAACTTTCTAAGTTTATAGGAGCAATATTTCAAATTTGTCCCTATTTTTGGGACTTTGTCCCCCATTATTTTTGGCTTTGCCCAGATTTTTGTGCTAAGAGGTTGAGAAGTATTGTGTTTTACCAAATACAAGCTGCAGGCAATGCATGCACTATGCAGAAGGAAGTGTTTATCATGTTTGATCAAGTGTCTTCTTTGTTATATTGTGATTTGATGTGCACTGTAGTTTTTTAAGCACTCTTCCTTTCTACAAGTTCTGGCTCTTTTATATCTCTGCACACATTTGTGTATTCCAGATTGTTGCCCCAGTAACACTGCAGCCTGTGTATGTCACTCACAAGGCCTTCTCCTCAGTCACTTTCCCTGTACGCATAACAGGATAAATTTTGGAAATTACAAGTTGTGAGCTACGACGGATTTCTGCCACGTCTGGAACATGCATCACCCTTAGTTCTGTTTCTTTTCTATATGATCTCTGTGTATTATGTATTTTTGGGTTACAGATCTGTCTGCTAGAAAGTTCTGTTGCAGAACAGTTCCCTTGTCTGAGCAATTTCAAGTCTTTTTTCAAATGTTAAGCCTCTCACAGGCAGCAAATTTCTCTGAACATTAATATTTTTTCAACATATGACTCTATTTTGCAACATTTCTTACAAAGCTGGGAAGTACTTGGATGTTTTGAGTGTTGAATAAAATGCATGTGGCGTTACTAGTGGGATGACATGCATTGATGATCTTCCTGAGTTACATGGGGGGAATCTTGTAACTCCCAGAAACTCATTGAATAAAACGTGTACTGCACAGAACCAGAAGAAACCTTGCCAAAAAAAAAAAAAAAGAAGAAAAACAGATCCTAGGGCACAAAATCCAAAGTCATCATGTGTTGGAACAACAAAAGGGTTTACATCTGGGAGAGTAGCATACCTTTTATAAGGAATATAAGTTTTTTTTTTTTTTTTTTTAATTTTTGACACTGTCAGTCTCACCTGCTCTTGTTTACATTGTCTTATTTATAATACCCATTTTGATACCATTCTCTAAATTCTGTAATTGCATGTTAGAAATATGAAATGGTTATACAATTAACATTTGCTGTTATTTGTTCTGTTTTTCATCACACTGATATCAAACAGTCTAGTGTTTTATTACTGAGCAGTGCACCTGATCGGTATAAATCAGGCCAGTGTTTGCGTAGGAGGAGGAGGAGGTGAAGGTTTTACATAGACTGTGCAGCACATGTGCCTATGTAACGTACATGGTTAATAAATAAGGAGTGTGTATAACTGTCATTTTTTTATTGTATAACTGTTATTTTTGTATTGTGTTGTATAAGATTTCATAGCATTAGTCTGCTTTCATCTAAGTAACGAATACATACACGATGGTGCCTTAGTCTTAGCATTATACATTAACATTCTGCTACAACTTTTTTGTAATTAATGTTTCAGGACCTTAGCTCTACCGTTGAATCCCCATCTCCCCATCATCCTTCCTCCCTTCCCACATTATTGATTTGTTCATCTCCCCATCATCCTTCCTCACTTCCCATGTTGCCCATTTGTTCATCTTCCCATCAACTTTCTTCCCTTCCCACATTCCCCATTTGTTCATCTCCCCATCATCCTTCCTCCCTTCCCACATTACCCATTTGTTCATCTCCCCATCATCCTTCCTCCCTTCCCATGTTGCCCATTTGTTCATCTTCCCATCAGCTTTCTTCCCTTCCCACATTCCCTATTTGTTCATTTACCCATCATCCTTCCTCCCTTCCCACATTACCCATTTGTTCATCTTCCCATCATCCTTCCTCCCTTCCCATGTTACTCATTTGTTCATCTCCCCATCATCCTTCCTCCCTTCCCATGTTGCTCATTTGTAGTGCTGGGGAGAACATGTCATGCAGCTGCTTGGGAAAGGAATGCTTTTTATTTATGTGAGGGAACCTGAACTTGGAAGAGGGAGAACAACCTTTTTTTTTTTCTGAGGGGAAGGAACATGCAGCCCACACTGTTTCTGATTTTAGTGACTTTGCCTTAAATTTCATTAATTTTTATTTATTTACTTCCATACTCATATCTCCTCCTACTCTCAGACCCTGTTTAGTCAATGTTCCTAGAAGAATGTACGCATGCTCACAACTGCCTGTAGCTATGCGACAAGCCACAGTGCTCATTTGGATTACTGTACAGCCCTCCCAGCAACCCATAGCTGTTCTACACTGCTCATAAGATGATAGTTGCCATTTTAGCCAGTAAGCACACATTGTTTTTACAAAGCATAGGAAATCATGACTGCTCCATAAATTTAATCTCCATTACATCTTATTAATAGCCTCAAGTGTGCATTTCACCTTAAATCATCACATCCTTCCATAAACTAGCACATCTAGCTAAACATGGCTTATTCTGTGTGCTTTTTGAATAAATTCCATGAGCCACTGGACAGAAACAGATGGTCAGCCCAATTTTTCCCTTCTGTTGCCAGTATCCTAACACTTAGTATATTCAGGCAGTGAAGTAACTGCCTTATGCTCACAGATAATAAACTCTAACTCAAAACAGATAATTTTGTCTGTGACAGTTGCAAATATTTAACTAATTTGGGGGCTTACCTTTCACAAAATATATGGACTATGAGCATCACCCACTTCTACCACAATCTAAAGAAAATTACATTAACATTTTTTACACTGAGGCTGTAAAAAAATCATTACCAAACCTTCCTACATCAGGGAAGACTAGGATGCAGTAAAAGTCCAACACCCCATTTCCTTCATGTATACCTATAGCAAAGAGTCACCAAAAGTCAAATCACTTCAAATCTGTTATGCCAAACCACAGTACTAATAAAAATATCTTAGTTACAAGTGTTTCTATAATTAGGCATAGAGACTCTTTACACAATAGGGTGGACAAAGATAGGGTAAGGGTGAGTAGTCATTCAGTTGCCAGGATCTCGGACATCACAGGGGTTGTAAAAACCCTTTAACCTGACAAAAATGACTACAACATGGTAGTAGTTCATATGGGAGTGAATGATTTAGAGTGCAAAACCTGAGGGACATGTAAAGAGACATACCAGAACTCACCATACATGTGCCAAATGCAGGCAAGGCACTGGTCCTAAGTGGAATCCTTCCTTCTCCACGAAGGATGTCCAGCTGCAAATAAAAGATAATTGGCTTCAACAATCAGTAAATATTTGGTGTTTTTCCAGGAGGCTCCATTATGTGCTATCCTGGGTTAAGATGCTCAACAATCCAACTTACTTCATGGAAGATTGCCTGTACCTCTCATTCCAAGGTTCTGCATACTGGCTAAAGCCTTTGCTGCCTCCTAATGCCTTTTTAAAGCAGAGTCCGGCTGATGGGCATTTCAAGATAACAAACATATCAAACCCAAAACTGGATCACATTAAGGTGGCTCAGGTTAATGCCTTAAGTCTCACAGCACATTGCCCAATGTTGAGGCTCTCCTGCACTCGGAATGCATCCTTATACCTAGGCTTTACATCTCCAATGGCAGCTATGGTGGCATGTTTGTTAAGGAACACATCACCACCAGGCAGATTCCCAAAGACAAATAGAACTTGTAGAACTCCAGATCATCCTAAACAGGAAAGCTATTAGCTTATAGCCTGTTACAGGGCACCCTCCATGTCTTCCAATAATCATGTAAGACTCCTAAATTTTCTCAGCGACTTTGCTGCAAATATGAAATCCATTGTTTTCAAAGACTTTAAGTAAACCAGAGTGCCAATACCTCCAATGTAGTGTATGCCCAGAGGTTCTGTGGTTTAATAAACAAAAGCTCCCTGGATCAGATAGTTAAACAAATCTACTAAAGACATAATATTCTTAATCTGTTTCTTACAAATTATAGTCTCTTCATGTACTATGATACCTCCTTCACTGATTAAGTCAGTCTATAAATAAATTACTTTTATCTTTAAATTCCCCAAAGGCATTGCATCTAATATCTCCATATTCAAGGATTCCATAAATGCTAACCTCATCAAATTGTATTGGCAATTCCCTCAGGATAGCATCAGCTACCCTGATAATACAGTAGGTCGCTTCACAAAGGAGTTATATGCTCATTAATGCATAGCTCTGGCAGGCCGAACCGCAAAAAAATATAATGAGAAGTTGAAAAACAAACCTCCTTGGTAGACTTTAGAATAAAAGAAGAAGAAAAAATTAATTATTACAGCAGATCCAAAAATCCACATATCAAATATATTATCAGAGATATTGCTAAAAGCTTGAAAAATACTTTTAGATCTACTAAAGCATCCCATAAATGGAAATTGTGTCTTCAAGCTAAGGACAATTATACATTTTTCTTCAGCTACATTATGAATCAAAGTAATAACACCCAACATTACTGTGAACAAGTTTAAAATGGCAACACCTACGCAAACCCATTAGATATTTCCAGTATACTAGCAAACAAATTCAGTGATAATTGTACCTTAGAGAGTTCTTTCCATATCCCTGCATCCCTTAACCTCACCCCTCATTATCATAAAGTCACATGTACTGAAGGAGCTTTCTAAGACCAAAACTACTTCTTCCTTGAGGCCTGAATATGTACTTTGATGTTTAATAAACAGTACTGAGCATGTGCTGACAGAGCCACTCCTCAAATGGTTTAACCTAAGTTTAGCTACAGGTTTTCTCCAGGAAGTTCAGCACACTGCAGCAGTGATGTCATTCCAAAAGGAAGGAGCTACAAGCAAACCTGGGAATTATAAACCAGCCTAACAAGTCTCATCTGCAAAGCCAGGGAATGTACTATAACTGACCTTATAGACTATGATATACAAAATCTCATCAAATTTGACCCACAGCAGTTTGTCTTTGTCAAGGTAAGGGAAGATCCTGCCAAATGAATAGGATTAGCTTCTTTCAGAGGGTTACACAGGCTGTTGGCAGTAGTCATGGTGTTCACCCAGCATATCATGACCTGGCCAAGGTGTTTGACACTATACTCCATGCTGGTATTGTAAGTAAACTTAACACTTTTAAAATAGATCCTCATGTTGTAAGATGGATAGCGAACTGGTTAAAAGACAGATCCCACACAGTGAGTGTGGCAGATGACTCTTCAGAAAGTATAACAGCAACCAGTGACACCCCCAGGGATCAGTGTTGGAATCCCTTTTTTCATCATTTACTTTTCTGATATTCAGACCAGAGACCAACATGTCAGGCTAACTAAGTTTGCAGATGATGGCAAACTGGGATTTATTGTCAAGTCCCCCACTGATGTCCTAGTCTTCAGCAAGAACATACACACATAACTAACTGACATACTATAAATGGGTTCAAATTAAATGAAAAAATTGCAATATTGTCAGATTTGGTAGGCACACATTTCCCTCAGCATGCAATATAGACAATACCCCACTTTTAAATGAAAATGTTAAGGAATGCAGATCATGGGTTTATAATTTTCTCTCTTTTGATCATCCTGTGACAACAGTAGTCAGAAAATCTTCCTTCTTAGAGCAGCTAATT
Source organism: Protopterus annectens (assembly GCF_019279795.1). Taxonomy (NCBI): domain Eukaryota; kingdom Metazoa; phylum Chordata; order Ceratodontiformes; family Protopteridae; genus Protopterus; species Protopterus annectens. The sequence continues at coordinate 11,489,416 of NC_056728.1, read as the reverse complement.
GCCAAGCAAATATCATTCAAATCTAAAGAGGTCATTGTCTCAATTGTCCCCTTATTGTCAGCATTGATTAAGCCAGTTATTGAGGGCAATACCTCCTTCAGGATTTACTTCAGTGCACATGTCAAAAAACTTGAAGGACCCCAGCAACTCCTAACTAAGAAGGTCATAGTCTTATATACCCTGACCTACCAAGGCAGACGTGAAGCACTGTCCCTGTAGTCATTGAGTTATAATCCTTAGGGATGATCTGTGCCTTGCCTTCTGTGCCATTAGAGACTCAGTTGTTCTGGATCTCTTGACCATCATAAGTTTAATAGTTCCACAGATACCAGAACCAGGGACCTAAATCATCACCAGCAGATAAATAAAACATGATGAAGAAAAAATGTATCATTCTCACCTAGCCCACCTCTGGAACAGACAGCCGCTACAATTGAAACAGTATGATACATTATCATCCCTCAAACAGGACCTAGATAATTAGATGGGCACCCACAAATTCACCCCAGGCTTGACCAGCCTAGACCTCATAAAGAAAGGGGGTGCAGCCTAAGGTATAAATGGTCACAAAACTCAATATCTTTGAAATCTGCATGCATTTTATAAATGCAATGATGTTCTCTGTGTGTTCTAACAGAACTCCATACATGGGACCTCAAGTTTATGCCCACTTTATATATTATCTCTGGTTTGAACGTCGATGTGACTCTCACTTTTCTCCACACCCAGAATCTGCTACACAAGAGAGCTGGTACCTGCTGATCAGTCTGTCCATCTTTCTACCTCTGCCAGGGACTGGATTCAATGCTTCATTCTGTGGTGTACTGAGTTAAAATCAGAGCTTCAGGCCTCAGGACCTGGCACTGCTACAATGTTTATTGCAGAAACCAAATGGTCTATTTGTCTTTGAGCATATGTGTCTGTCTGCCTAACTACATATGTAATGATCAAATACACAAATTAAGAATAGTTTGTGTAAAACCATTTTTCAGTACTTAGTGTAAAAACAACTGATAAACCAGTGATGTAACTAAATATTGTCCCTTGTTTGTACAGTCTTGTAGTGATTGATACAGTAATCTACAGTCCCTAGTATATGTAAATGAAATTCAAAATAAGCACTAGTTTACTAGTTATTTAACAAATATTCTCCTTAAATGGTAATGCAATCAATAACAAACAGTCGTACATTTAAAATAGCAGGCAAAAGAAGATAGTACAGCAGTTGCAGAAATCCCTATAAAAGCCATTACAAGTTAGAATTGCTTGTGTAGACTTTTAATTTACATAAAAATACTACCCTTTTGCGGTGGTGGTGCTGCGGTAGCGTTGTCGCCTCACAGTAAGACGTTGTCCTGTTTGATTCTCAGCTAGAGTGTCTTCTATGTGGAGACATGCGTGAATGGGCATACCTTCGTTGAAGGTTGTGCGTCAGGGCTGGCAACTTGGCACGTAAAAATCCACTGCCAGTCATTAGCGGACCAGAGTTCTGCTGTGGCAACCCCTAACCGGGAAAAGCCGAAAGACACAACAACAATATAAAGCATTCAGCTGTGTTCTGTAAATTTAGGGAAATGGAACTACTGAAATATTTTTATAGTTATTGCTTTTGGAAATAAATGATTGGATGCTTTCTGTTCTTAAGACAGTAATGTTAATCTGAACTGCATCACTTAATATGTGCCTGAATGGGAAGGACAGTGTCTCATATAAATATTTAAGAGGAGATCATATTCAGGTATATTGGGCATTTAGAGACAATTACCTCTACATAGCAGAGAATCATCAGACAACCTATGTGAAAGATTATATAGGAATGAGAGGTGCACTAATTGGATGTCTGAGAGAGTAGCTGATACATGGAATAGATTACAAAATTACATTAAAACAAACTAGTTTAGATATTTTTAAGAACAACCTGGACACTTAATATGAGAATAACTGTTTTGGTATATTGGCAAGCTAGAAGGGCATTATTGCCCATGCCTGAAATATTCGTACTAATGTATGTATGTATATCTACGCATAGCATGTGCACTATGTATAGTTATTGTTGTTCACCTAAATAGGCCTATAAAAAATAAAACAAACATAATTTTCCCGCATCTACAATCCTCCTAGATCATGAGATTTGCCTAAACATTCCCCTACCTGATACATATTTGGTCATTATTTCCTCCCGTGGGTAAGAACCAGACATCCATGTATGGTGCAAGAGCCTTCCAGCTCACCTGTTTACTGTCTAGAGAATCTTATCAACCCATTTGTTTCTCCAGGAAATGACAGTAAGGTGTTACAATGTAGGCCAGTCTGCTGATCACATATACTTCCCTAACACCCATCACCATATGCAGCTTGCAAGATCTTATGGAAATGCTACTATTCTGAGGTAGGAATGCTGTGCTAGCATACCCAACTTTCTGGTAAAATGGGGCATCACTGGTGTATTGGACCTACTGGCACCTTATGTGGATGATCACTCCACTACCAGTACGTGTCAACTGTGAAGCAAGCTGAATCATCTTCCTTCTCACTCTGAAGAACAATTCAGCATCATCTCCTCACTTCCATCTTCTCTGCTGGCCCTTTCAGCACCCGAGCCACTAATCAAATGTGGGTCAGTTGCATTACAGTCAGGGCTTCATCTCCCTGTCGGGCGCATGTCAGTTGCTGAAGCACTGTTTCAGCAAGTGGTAAATCACTTTCTGAGAGCTATTTTCACTGCCTCAGTACTCACTAAAGTTCATTTGATGGATCAATACGCTTGATTACTCACTGTGGGACAAAGTACATTTCAAGAGAATTTTAAACATTGCTTACATTTATGCAGCCTTAGATAAAACAGATATGTGCCAAAATATGTGATGAATAATACATTATGCTATTATTTCCCATAAAGATTACAAAAAGGGGCAAAGAAAAATGAGAGGGACTATAAGCTTGGGACTGGAAGGGTCTTAGGAGATATGACTTCAGTTATCTCTATAAAAAAATTAAGCCTTAAAATGTAAAATAAAAACAAACACCCTAGTATGTACACTTTAATCTAAATGGCTAAATATGCAGTGGAATTATGAAATCTTATTAATCTGTTCATAAATAGTTCTGACTGCCATTTCATTCCTTTTGATGTGCATCTTTCTGTTTTTTTCTCTGTGAGAGCTAAATGGCAACCATAAATCTCAAGCTGCTGTGTGCTGAATGTGAAATGCATAAAGAAGGTGCTGTTATACAACTGTACTATAAATCTTTTTTAAGCACATGTAACCCCTGAAAACATATACTCAGAATATCTTACTATATATTGTTATTATTTGTGTATACCTGGTTTGTGGCCAAAAAGGGTCTAAATGGAGCAGCAAACCTTCCTCATCAGCGGTAAAGTACATTGGACTTGAACTTTTATATATGAACTTTGCCATAGGTGCAGTATGGCAGAGCAGAATATTAGTTTTCAAATGGGTAAGTCACTGATTTACACATCAGAATAACACTAGTTACATATCTCAAATCACATCAAATTATACACTGTCATACTTTATTGCTGAAGTATTCCACCTTTTGATTAGCCATCTGTATACTAATAGCTGCTGTGTACGTATATATGCAAACTGTAACCGTTAATGTTTGCTTTGTATTTTCTTTTGCAGTCGTCTGTCCACTTCCTTGCATGAATGGGGGGCAGTGCACTTCCCGTAACCACTGTTTGTGCCCACCTGAATTCACTGGACGTTTCTGCCACATTCCTGTGAGCCATAAAGGGCATGCCCAGAAGCCAGCCCAGAATGGAGGGATAAGTGCGGACCAAGTGTCCAGTAAGCATGCTATCTACACAGTCCAAGTCGATGCACAGAATCCTGGGGATACTAATTCTGGAAAAGCCTCCGGGTCAAGAATCACCCATTCCTCATTTCCTGTGCCATTGGGTACAGGTCAACATTCTTCTGAGAGTAAGAGTAATGCATATGAAATATTCCATTTGTGTTTTTTAAGTGCAGTACTATATAAAAATGTTGTGATAAATGGAACTGTTTTCAATGGTTATCAGTCTGTATTGTTTGAATAAGTATCTGTGAAGGAGTCAGAAACCGTATGACCCCAAATGAAATGAACTTGTCCAGCTGGCATGACATCTTTACCCATGGCCATATAGTTTCCATTTGTTTTAAGTTTGTTACATTAATCTCAAATGTAAATGTGATGGCACATGGGAAAGAAATTGCAAGGCTTTCTGGTACACACCCAGCATGGTTTCTGCTGAAGCAGGTCTTAAACTTTTCTCAAGAGAATAATGTTCTGAGAAGCAGACTACATAAGATGGCTTCTTGTTCATAGCAACATGTTCTACCCACTGCAAGCAGACATAGAACAATCCATCCTAGACATGTAGGGGTGCCCAGCACTGGAACACCTCCTATTCTGTTAGTTCCACAGGGGGATTTCCTGTATGAAGCATAACATGCTTTGAGTTTAGTCAAGACTATGGCTGCTTTTCATGATATGAGATTTTATGTTTTCAGCAACTTGTACCAGGTTATGAAATGTGGAGAATGGAGTAAATGTGAAAAAAACAGGCTGAAGAGTTTGGTTTGATATAAAATATTTAGGGTGTCAGCAGTCTAATTCATGGTATTGATACCAACATTTGTCCTGCTTATTTCTCCGTATAAAAAAGGATTAAGAAAGCTGATCAACTTTGTACTGTGTTATATGATTACAAACCAAATAGGCAAGGCAACAGGTTGCACTCCATTCAGCTCAGCATAAGCTCCGTACTGTTTTAGGTCAGTCCAAGGACCACTGGTCTTCAGCATTGCAGAAATGAAGAATGCTCTCCTTTCTAGGTTAAAGCAACATACTGAATTCTATGGCATGAATGGAGAGCTGAAATTAACTCTCAGATGAAACAGCTGAATGGCAAACCAACATCCATTTCAAGATAAATGAAATACTGTACTTAGAGCACATGAATCCTAGAACAAGATGTCACAAGGAAAAAATGAGTCATTAATAACCAGCAAGCATGAAAGACACAAAAGGAGGTGTCATCTTAGAGTCTTAAGGAACTTGTAGATACCCCCATTTAAGCTTCAGCTGTGGTACTGCATTAGTTATGGCTTCCACATAAAAACAGAAGCAATACAGATTAACTAAAATGAAGCAACTATTGGCTTTATCCTCAGTATTGCTACATTAATGTTATGTAGGTAATAGCTGTAAATACTAGCAGATCTTTGAATTACATAATACAAGGAGATCATTAACCTGTGTCTGCCTAGTTTGCCAGGTTGTAATAGGTAGTAGTATTTCCTTTTTTTTTCTTATTAACTAGGTATATCCACTAGGCACAACTGCTTCTTTTCAGTGATGATAAGCAGCACTGTCTGCTTCAGTGACTCACTCACACACTCAGGCCCTATTTGCTTACTGAGTGACTTGCTTAATCACACACTGTGCAAATAGGGGCTGAGGGTTTGAAACTGAAGACTAATTCACTGGCATCTCTCTCATAATATTCTGCACTAAGCTACCTGAATTAAACTATATTTGTTACCTATCTACAAATCATTTGTTTTCACGGTTTATTAACATCTGACTCAGTCCCAAGCAAAGCAACTTAGCTCAGCAAATTAGCTGCTTCCTGTAATCAGAGGTGCAGGGTTTTATTCCTTTGACCTCTATTTGTCTACTATGTAACTCTAAGCAAATCACATAACTGGACAGTGCTTCTGGGTCACCTCTGCAAAGGGACATTTGTATCCAGGGGCCTCATCCAGTTATGAAATGGATACAATTAAGTTAAAAACTTACCTGATAATTGTTGCAACATCTTCTGCCATTATACACCTTAACTGTGAGTATAAATGCAGACACATGAAAAAGGTAATATATGTTTGTTATACAGAAAAAAAAGATTGCTTTACTGAATGTCAACCTTCATATTAAATCAAAGCATCTTCCAACCAATTACTGATGGATTTAATGCACACCACCAAGTTAAATGTCATGAGAAATACTATAGGGATCTGAACCACTTCTGCAATATCAACAGAACAGTTGGTGGGGAAAAGAATATCTCACAGAGGATATTGCTGCCATGGAATAGAATCCCCATTATCATAAAACAAAGTTCATCCATGTCCATATTCAACTGCAGTTTAGATCTGTAAGTATAAAACTGAAAATTTAACCCAGGACTACCCCTTTTACTACTAATGGACAGAGGCAGCTCTTACATGCTTTATCCCATGTATGGGTCCCCTCAAATTATCTATGGTATGATCCCAGTTATTCTCATTAGGAGTAATATATAATCATCAACCATGGTATGGTTAAGGCCAATCTATAAACAAATGTGATAGGTTATTTTGAGCACAAAAATATGAAGCTGTCTATGCTTAAAATGGCCCACAAAGGACTGTTAGCGTAGTACTTGCCTGTTTCTGCTTGTTTCTGAAAAAAAAAAAAAAAAAAAAATATCTCTTGTTTTTCCCGCCTTACTGAGCTAGAGTAGTCCAGTTTCAGAGTTGCTGATCCCTGGACTTTGTTTGCAGTTCCTGTTACTGATTCTTTGCCTAATTTGGAAGTAGGAAGTTCCCTTGCTTACCAGTGGGAGTGGGAAGCATTGAGCTGCCTGTTGGTCCAGTTTTGTGAGGTTTCAGCCAGTAACTTGTAGTCTATTGGTCGTTTTGGGCCAGTTCCTAGCTTTTTTCAGCCCCCTGATATAAAACACGTTTAGCGCGGAGTCGCCACTGTTGCACACAAGAGCAGCGCCGGTTAAATAAGGTTAAACTATTCGGGCCACCTAAATTACACTCTTCAAATTTTCCCTTAAAACTACCTTCCTTGAGCTGTACTGCTGATCTAACCAGCGTATCCTATAACTGAAAGGTTCATCTCTACTTGATTCCCAAGTAGACTATTCTCTATCTGTAAGCCTAGCACTTACTCCTACAGTACTTGCACCTTGATAAAGCACTCTTATTATAGATAGTACCCCACCAGCCTAAAACCCACTTTCCCCGGAGTCCTTTGAAAGTCTTTTTATCTACTACTTCTAGTATGTTGAGGGATCAGTTGCTAGTGTCCTCTCCTGCTCAACTGGGGAACCTGGGAATATTGAGGCAATGTTACAATTGCCTCATGTACACAGACAATCCTCTCCTTCTCCCACAAAACACAAATACATGCGAGAGATGCAACTATACGGCCAAACTGGAGGCTGAGCTCTCTCAACATAGTACTGGCAAGACCAGACAGGAGGAGAAGGAAACCACACACAATACATACCCAGTCACACATAGTACCATCACAACTTCAAATCATACACATAATCACACAAAGACATACTTGGAGGCTCTGATCAAAAATCTACCAAAACAGCAGAGGCCACCAAAGCAGACACCCAAACAACTACCACCTCAGGACCCAACACATGCAACACATAGACCACACAGTCAGAGTGTCAAACAGTCACAGCCCTTAAGGCCAAACACAATGCCAGACACACTTGTCATTGGTGACTCCATAGTCAGACACACTGACGTCCCGCTCACCAGACTGAGTAAGGAGAAGGTCACAGTAAGCTGCCTGTCGGGCGCTAGAATCTGCCAGGTACAAGTACGACTCAGTCATTGTCCATGCTGGTGTCCACGACCTGAGACGTACCTCCTTGGACTACATGAAAAGGGACATCGAAGAGCTCTCTGATTATGTAGCCCAGGCAGGTATGACCCTGACCTTGAGCAGTATCCTACCTTCACCTAGAATGATGCCACAATACAGTGATAAGATGATCAGCTTTAATAATTGGCTTAAATTCTGGTGTCATTCAAAGGGGATCCAATGTCTGTCTGCCTGGGATGACATGCTGGACAAGCCACGCTGCTTCGCAAGGGACGGCTTGCACCTGTCACCCCTGGGCTTCCGGATATTGGCAAAGGCTCTTGCCACCCCCATAGTGCCTTTTTTAGGCAAGGCTCAAATTCTAAACCTACCACCCTAGAACACCAAAAAGAAAAAAAACTAAGGGTAATGCTGCTACACGCCAGAAATCTCAATCTCAAGATGCACGCACTCGAGGCCCTTCTCAATATGGAGAACATCGATGTCTGTGCTGTGACAGAAACCTGGTTCAAGGCTCCTGAGAGCACCCCAGCACTAACAGGTTTCACCTCATATCATGCGTTCAGGCCCCAAAATCCGGACAACACCAAGAAAGGGGGGGGGGTGTCCATATTCATAAAGGACACCCACACCTCAAGGTTGGTTGCAACGCACGATGCATCGGAGACCATCCAGGTGCAATTAACCATAGGCAAGACTGCTCTGCAATTTGTAGCATGTTACAGGCCACCCTCTCAAACTCAGGAACATCATATGGCCTTCCTGAAAACATTGGAGGGGATAAATGTATCTCCAAACACCATCATACTAGGTGACTTCAACTACCCTAATATAGACTGGGAACACTACTCAAGCCCAAACACTCTAACCCAAAGATTCCTGCAGTTCATAAACTCAAATGCCATGGAACAACTAGTCACCATCCCCACAAGAGGAGAAAACATACTTGATCTCATCATCACGAACATGGGATCAAAATGTTCAACACCGGAAGTATACCCCTCACTGGTGAGATCAGATCATAAACTAATCTCGCTGGAGGTCCTCATCCCGCCCCCACCTGAAACAAAAAAACCACAGTGAAAACTTCTCAAAAGCCGACTTCACACTTCTAAAAACTAGTGTGGTCTCCTTTAAGGCCCCTGAACCAGTGGTAAACATTACTCAAACCGCTGAATCACTTACAAATGCCTTCTACCAGCACCTACAGGACTGCATGGATCAGGCTATCCCAAACAAAACTAAGACTCCCTGTACCAAAGGCAAGCGTCCAGTCTGGTGGACCCCAGCCATAAACAAGCTCTACAACAAAAGGAGGAAGCTACTACAAGATAGAGCAAAATCCTTGAAAGGTAAGATACCTTTGATCATCATAAGTAAAAAACTAAGAGCTCTCATAAAATCATCCAAGGCAAATTTTGAGAGAAAAATCGCCAAGGACTCAAAAGACAATCATAAGGCCTTCTTTAGCTATGTTAGAAAACTAGGAGGAAACTCCCAGATATGCTCAGAATTAGTTCAAAATGATGTGAAAATTACTGAACCTTTACACATTGCCAACATACTGGCTGACAGGTTCAGTGCAAACTTCTCCCCCCCAAAAGGAGAGATATCTATACCAGAGGATTGTAGCCCCCCAAACATCTCCAATGCCCAGGTGAGAACTGCTCTCACTAAGGCAAAAAACACAGCATCCATGGGACCGGATGGTGTCCCCGGCTGTGTGCTTCACGAACTCAACGAGGAATTAAACCCACAATTAGGACAGCTGTTTAATCTTAGCCTCACCTCAGGATACGTACCCAAGGAGTGGGGCACGGCAACTGTGGTCCCACTTCATAAGGGCGGTGCCTCCACCGACCCTGGAAATTACCGCCCCATTAGCTTGACAAGCCTTATCTGCAAAGTCATGGAGAGGATCATAATGGAACTCATAAATAAAGACATAGGGAACTTGCAGACTTTGGATCCAACCCAGTTTGGCTTTGTCAAAGGCAGATCCTGTCTCTTAAACTTGGTTGACTTTTTCGAGACAGTCACCAAGGCCATTGATGAGGGAAAGGCAGTCCATACAGCCTACCTCGACCTGGCAAAGGCCTTCGACACAATACCCCACTCAGGTATCATCGAAAAACTCATCAGCTTGAATGTAAACCCATACATCACAAGATGGGTTGCAAACTGGCTAAGTGACAGAACCCACAGGGTCAGAGTTGCTGGAGCCATGTCAGACTCAAAGCCTGTCACTAGTGGTGTCCCACAGGGCTCAGTCCTGGGTCCACTCTTGTTCGGCATCTACTTTTCTGAAGTACAAGCAAACACAGGAGGGTTATGGCTGACAAAGTTTGCAGATGACTGCAAACTGGGCCATAGTCGAAAACACATCTGACACAGATATCCTTCAGAAGGGCCTCACAGAAACGGATAACTGGTGCCAGAGCCATGGCCTAAAGTTAAACACCAAGAAATGCATAGTCATACCTTCGGGAAAAACAAGGTTACCCCTAGCTACCATATAGGTGGCAATCCACTGAGCACAGAAGAAGTCATCAGGGATCTGGGGACCCAGGTTGACAGTAGCCTTCGCTTGACACTCATGTTGCTAAAGTAGTTAGGAAAACCTTCTATATTACCCACCTGATCATGAAGGGATTCACATCTAGATCAAGGGAGGTCATCGTCCCCCTGTACTCATCACTCATTAGACCTATGATTGAGTACAATGCCCCGTTCGGAATGTATCTGACCCGACACCTGCTGCAGCTTGAAAGGCCCCAAAAGTTCCTCACCAAAAGGATAAAGGGTCTCAAAATATGTCTTATGCTGCCCGACTGAAAGAACTCCAGCTCTATTCAGTCTCATACCGCTTGCTCAGAGGTGACCTGTGCCTGACATATAAGGCCATGTCAAACCCAGATTTGATGAATATGCTTCACCTCAAAAAATCTAGATCCCTCAGAACCACAAGGGCGGGAGACTTAAACCTCGACACGGTTATAAATAGAACGTGCTGGAGGGACAGATTCATCACCCAGAGACTCACTATGCTGTGGAACAAAATCCCGGTACATGTGAGGCAGAGCACCTCGATGGCCTTGTTCAAGAGGAATCTTGACCAATGGATGGGAGATCGCAGATATACCCCAGGGATTACTTCAGTGTCACTGCTTGACAGAGGCACAGCAAAATAATAGTCATAGTTTTTATTCAAACTAAAGGGGTGGCGAAAACCACATAACTATGGGCTAGGCTTATAAATGCCCTTGGGCAGATAGCCTAGTATGAACCTATGAACCTATGAACCTATGAACCTATGAACTTAAATACATGTAAATCATGAAACAGACCAAATTTCCCTAAAAGTTTGTTAAAAATGGATGTCAAACCATGAAGATAAAAATTACCGCTACCAAACAAACGTTTTTATGAAGTATACTTCTGCTTTGGAAGATTTATTTTTCTCAAGTATCAGACAATGTTTTATGACTTGAACACCACAGTGTGGAGATTCAAAAGTGCATAATTTCACTGTTACAGAATATGCCGCATCTGATATCAAACTATAATATGTAGCTATTACAAGGATCTTTTATCCTGGAATATGTTGAATCATTTCTTTTTGATACACTACCAAAGATGGAGGCTAATTCTCAGTGCCTGACAGCCTGGAAATATTTTTCAAATGAGTCTTAGGAGTTTTTACTAAGTGAAGCATTTTCATCAGTCCAAGCATTATCATGATATCATTTTATTTAAAAAATAAAGCAACTCAGCCAGAATCTTAGTTTACAGCCTTCCAAATCAATAATAAATTTACTTGCTATGGAGGTTGGAGGACATAAAGTTCCTAAACGTGATGTTTATATTCTTATATTTCTTTAAATCCATGTGACATCTGCATATAGTTTACGGAAGTAAAATGGGAACAACTGATTATATCATGGAAACAGTGTGGGATGATTCAGCATTTAATGATATGGATCTTATCCTGGGAATTGATCGCAGTGGCTATCTTGACTTATTACTGGAGGTCATTTAGTATTTATTAATCATATGTCAATCATTCTTCAGGAGAATCCAGAAACCTTGCAGATTAGCATAATTTCTATCATCCAGAAAGTAAGGCACTGCTCACACATGATGATAGTTTGGTTTAATAATGACAAATGGTGACATTACATGAACCCTGTGGCTGTCTCACACTTCTTTATCTCTGTTTCATCTATCCTTATCACATCTTCTCATCCCCTTAGCTCTCATTCATCCTACTTCCCTCTTCTCTTTGCATCTCTCTCACACTTCTTCTCCTCCTCTTCCTTCTGCATGCCTGTGTCACCTTTTCCCTGTCTTCTCCTCGTGACATCCTTTCCAACAATTATTCATACTTGTCTCTTCTGTCTTCATACCTCTCTATATAATGACATGCTGCTGTCCATGTAGCATACTCCATCTCAGTCATTATGGCTACATATTATCCATAAAGCTCTGCCAAGCATAATTCCATTTTTCTATCCATGGTTTGACATTGTAAACTGCTTCTAGAACTAAATTCTTGCATCTGTAAATATATAAATGTATTTTAGCATATCGTTGTATTTGTAAATATGTTTTGTTCATTTCTCATGTGATCCTATTTACCTGGGAATGCCTGCGAATGGTCCTTTGAGATCAGTGCACTACCTTGGTAGGCAAATATAAATAAATAAATAAACATAACGTTTACTTTTGTGATACCAGTTAGAAAACAGCTATATTGTAAAATGGTACAATAAATACAAGTTAAATTTCACTGTATGCCTAAATATAATTATGCAATGACCTTGTATTAATTTCGGCACTGAAACCCTACCTCTCAACCAGCAGACATTGAAAATAGGAACAAAGGCCAATGAAAAATGGGTACATCCAGCTAAAAATATGGACATCAAATTAACATAAAATTTGAAAACCAAGCAGCACATAACCCTTCCCGCTTCCAGTAGGAATGAGGGATACAAGTCAGAAGCATAGAGTTACAGATTTGATGGAAAAATATAACCACGTTATCAAAGTGACAATGTAAAATCTGTAGACTTTAATGAACCATATAGCAAAATCCTGTCACATAAGGTAACTTATTTTTGTTTTGGAGAAAAGGAGATATGGGATGGGTGTCCTCATTTTTTAAATTATTATTGCCACTAGTATGTTATTCATGTAGTGGATTTTTTTTCTATTTACCTGACAGCTTCAAAAATCATATCAGGAGGGGAATCAGAAAATTGTGTGAAAGGGTAACTCAAGCCTAAAATAGTAACATACCTCTAAAATAGGGATATCCTGTGCAGAGGTAAATCATTTTTGAAAATAGGAACGTTACTCCAAAATAGGGCAGTTGAGAGGTCTGCCTGCATCTACAATAGACAAAGCATACTTCTGTTATGAATTAAGATAACATAATAAACTTTGCACAAACATGAATCAAATTTCTGAACATAAGCACTAAAGAAAATGCATTCATTTAAATCTGTAAATGGTTAAACATATGGCACTGATTTCCATTTCAGATACACACTATCACGTTTTATAAGTTCTATATTGTATTTTAGAGGCAGGCTAAAGAAGCAAGATAGAAGAATACCTGTGAAATACTTTACAAGAATCATATAATATGTTGCTTTTACATTTATGTCAGATATCTGAAGGCTGGAACATCTTCAGAAAGTGATGGTGAACATTGTTCTCATATTCTGAAGATCTTATATTCATTTTCTGCACAATTTAAAAATAGTTGTCTTGATGAATCATTTCTAAGTCAGCTGTTAAAATCGAAAACAAAAAGAGAAAAAAATCTACTTAGACTGGGTTGTGTTAATTTTACAGTGCTTCAACATTAAGGATGAGTCTAAATTTACTATTTCCAGAACTTACTTCATAGCAAAATATCCTGTGGATCATAGATCTGTAACGTTGTAATTAATATGTAACAAAATAATAATATAGCTGCCATAACCATAAAACTCTGATAAGATACAAGGATATTAAGAAAAAAAAAACTAAAAATAAAATTGAAATTTAATCAGTATATTGTCTGAGACATCAATTAACATAAAAGTTTTAATCACTTAAAAAAGCAATGCCAATTTTTGGAAACACACATCTAATCTCACAGTTTAATTCAAAATTTGGTTAATCTGAAAATAGAACACGAAGGAATAGTAACAGAATTTTAGGTTTAAATAAATGTCTAAAAAGACGGAACAGCACCCCTCCAAGAACATTTATCTCAAGTTCTTAATGTTATCTTTATCACTGAACTTTGTAAGAGTCATGCTCTCATTTTACATACCTCTTCTCTATCTTTTGGTTGTTTAAGCACCTCAGTATCTTTTTCTTAGAGCTATAATTTTGCTGCATCATATTCAAATATCTGTTTGCTTATCTGCTTCTGTGATTGTCTGTTGTCTTTTTTACTTCTCAAAGAATATGTGCATATCTTGCCTTGAGACTTGTGTCTGCAGGTCATTTACTAACCCTTACTTTTGTTTCTGTACATCATGGGTTATTTCACGACAATATAATTGTTTTCACTTCTGCAATGCCATTTTATACTGCTATACCACATTATAACTATCTTGAGTCATTTGCAGCTTTAACTTGCTGGGTGTGCCAGCATATATTTATCAAGTGTGGCTTTCAGCGGATTATCAACTTTATTATATCTTTCCTTTTTTCTTGACAGCCACAAAAAAAAAAAATCTTTATTTTGTATTTGCATGGAACGAATCCTTTTTCTTCCAAATTTCTATTACAGCTGTTTTTTTGTTTTGTTTTTTTCTGACAGGCTAGAAAGGTACTGTGACCAATAACATTTCTCTTAATCTGTGCTCTGTTTTTCTTTTATGTGCAAAATGTGTTCTTTCAGTTCCTAAGGGCTGTGTTTTTTTCTGTCACTCTGAAAATATGCCTAGAAATGATTCTATGAATGTCCACACATGCCCAGTTTGCACATCTTTAGGTGTGCCCGACAACATTCCGTTGCCTAGCAGTGTTCCATCATGCCTTTCATTAGTTCTTGTTGTTCTTCCTTAAATGTTTATACTGCTAAACATGATTCTTGAAGTTCTCTATGAAGTTTGGGGCAAAAGTATTTTACTTCTTGTAGGGCATATTAAACACCAGACTATCTTACTACTCATTGTAACTTTTGTATACCTTTTCCTTAACAAGGAAGTTATGAGGCCTGAAGGAAGCATAGTTTAGAACATGAGGGGAAAACATGGGCAAATTATGACATAGTTAGTTACTGCATTTCTGCAACAGTCTCTGTCATGCTCCTCTGCTCGAGTAGCATCATGCCATCAAGTCAGGGCTATATCTTACTTTTAGAATATTCCTCATGAAAACTGTAGAATCGCTTAGTAGTATATCAGACAGTGAGATTTAGCAGGTATTCCATCTTTTTCAAGAAATTCATCTGCTTACAGTAAAACTTAGTTAATTTTGAGTCAGATCTTTTGCTAATATTCCAGACTGACATTTTTTGACAGGTAAGAACTGGAAGTTGCAAAGATGCCATCTTGTGCAGGGTTTTAAGAGTGCTTATGTTTGATTCTTGGCAAATTACTGGGGAGTGATATTTTATACACACACACATGTGCACACACACACAAAACACTGCTCTTCTTACAAAATGTTTCAACCTTTTCAGTAAATTGCCTTTGCACTATACCTCTACGGATATAATTGACGTTCCATGTATTTCTTAGGTGAGTGTTATGCACACATGGCCCTTGGCTTCTTAATGTGTTCTTAAGGTGTGTGCATTCATAGCACACTTGGTTGATCCCTCCAGTCTTTACAAACAGGCCACTCTTTTAGAGGTTTTCACAAAATATTGTGCTGGTACCTTGGGGGACATGAGTCAAGGGAGGAGATCACCAAGGAGGATCGTGGTGTAAAATGGCAAGCTTTTAGCTGTCTTTTTTGTGACAAAAACATCAGTTCAGAGTACAATCACTGTATAATTTGAAGGAATTCCTCAAATTCATGATCATCAAAGGGGAAGGGAGGGATGAAGCTAGCCCCATCCTCATCATCCAGATACACTGGTGGGGGATTGAATTCTTGTTTAGTATAATTAGGTTTGTATGAGTGCTGAGGAATCCATTCCTAGTTTAGTATAATTAGGTTTGTATGAGTGCTGGGGGATCCGTTCTTAGTTTAATATATTTAGGTTTGTATGAGCGCTGGGGGATCCATTCTTAGTTTAGTATAATTAGGTTTGTATGAGCGCTGGGGGATACAGTCCTAGTTTAGTATAATTAGGTTTGTATGAGCGCTGAGGAATCCATTCCTAGTTTAGTATAATTAGGTTTGTATGAGTGCTGGGGGATCCATTCTTAGTTTAGTATATTTAGGTTTGTATGAGCGCTGGGGGATCCATTCTTAGTTTAGTATATTTAGGTTTGTATGAGCGCTGGGGGATACAGTCCTAGTTTAGTATAATTAGGTTTGTATGAGTGCTGGGGGATACAGTCCTAGTTTAGTATAATTAGGTTTGTATGAGTGCTGGGGGATCCATTCTTAGTTTAGTATAATTAGGTTTGTATGAGCACTGGGGGATACAATCCTAGTTTAGTATAATTAGGTTTGTATGAGTGCTGGGGGATACAGTCCTAGTTCAGTATAATTAGGTTTGTATGAGTTCTGGGGGATCCATTCCTAGTTTAGTATAATTAGGTTTGTATGAGTGCTGGGGGGATACAGTCCTTGTTTAGTATAATTAGGTTTGCATGAGTGCTGGGGGATCTTTTCCTAATTTAGTATAATTAGGTTTGTATGAGCACTGGGGATACAGTCCTAGTTTAGTATAATTAGGTTTGTATGAGTGCTGGGGTATGCATTCCTAGTGTAGTATAATTAGGTTTGTATGAGTGCTGGGGGGATACAGTCCTTGTTTAGTATAATTAGGTTTATATGAGTGCTGGGGATCCATTCTTAGTTTAGTATAATTAGGTTTATATGAGTGCTGGGGATCCATTCTTAGTTTAGTATAATTAGGTTTATATGAGTGCTGGGAGATACAGTCCTAGTTTATTATAATTAGGTTTGTATGAGTGCTGGGGATCCATTCTTAGTTTAGTATAATTAGGTTTATATGAGTGCTGGAGGATCCAGTCCTAGTTTAGTATAATTAGGTTTGTATGAGTGCTGGGGTATGCATTCCTAGTGTAGTATAATTAGGTTTGTATGAGTGTTTGTGGATCCATTCCTAGTTTAATATAATTAGGTTTATGTGAGTACTGGGGAATCCAGTCCTAGTTTAGTATAATTAGGTTTGTATGAGTGCTGGGGATCCATTCTTAGTTTAGTATAATTAGGTTTGTATGAGTGCTGGGGGATCCATTCTTAGTTTAGTATAATTAGGTTTATATGAGTGCTGGAGGATCCAGTCCTAGTTTAGTATAATTAGGTTTGCATGAGTGCTGGGGGATTTTTTCCTAATTTAGTATAATTAGGTTTGTATGAGTGCTGGGGGATACAGTCCTAGTTTAGTATAATTAGGTTTGGATGAGTGCTGGGGATACAGTCTTAGTTTAGTATAATTAGGTTTGTATGAGTGCTGGGGATCCATTCTTAGTTTAGTATAATTAGGTTTATATGAGTGATGGAGGATTCAGTCCTAGTTTAGTATAATTAGGTTTGTATGAGTGCTGGGGGGTCCATTCTTTAGTATAACTAAGTTTGTATGAGTGTTTGAGGATCCATTCCTAGTTTAGTATAATTAGGCTTATGTGAGTACTGGGGGATCCAGTCTTAGTTTAGTATAATTAGGTTTGTATGAGTGCTGGGGATCCATTCTTAGTTTAGTATAATTAGGTTTATATGAGTGATGGAGGATTCAGTCCTAGTTTAGTATAATTAGGTTTGTATGAGTGCTGGGGGATCCATTCTTTAGTATAACTAAGTTTGTATGAGTGTTTGAGGATCCATTCCTAGTTTAGTATAATTAGGCTTATGTGAGTACTGGGGGATCCAGTCCTTGTTTAGTATAATTAGGTTTGTATGAGTACTGGGGGATCCAGTCCTTGTTTAGTATAATTATGTTTGTATGAGTGCTGGGGTATGCATTCCTAGTGTAGTATAATTAGGTTTGTATGAGCACTGGGGGATCTGTTTCTAATTCAATGTAATTGGGTTTGTATGAGCTCTGGGAGATCCATTTCTAGTTTAGAATAATTAGGTTTATCTGAATGCTGGGGGATCGCTTCCTAGTTTAGTATTACATTTGTATGAACGTTGGGGGATCCATTGCTAGTTTTGTATAATTAGGTTTGTGTTAGCACTGGGGGATCTGTTCCTAGTTTAGTATAATTAGGTTTGTATGAATGCTGGGATCCATTTCTAGTTTAGTATAATTATGTTTGTATAACTGCTGGGAAATCCATTCCTAGTCTAGTATAATAAGGTTTTTATAAGCATTTCTTTAACCTTTTTACAGGAAGTTCAGACTTACATGAGTTTGTCATTATTTCTGGGACCTGAGGAATGATTGAGAACCTAAGGGAGAACAATATCTGTCGGCAGTGGAGCTGAATGTACCAAAAAGATGCAAATGGGGGAGGCAGAACTCAGGTATAGAAATAGAATGCCATACAGAGAAACACTATAGGCCTAAAGCCAGCAGAAGAATGTCAGAAAAATAGGCTGGATACACAATCATAAGAATGAAAAAAGGAGAACCATAGCAAGGAGCTCTGATGCCAAGAAAGTCAACACCAGGAGGATTAACATCAAATATACCAATTTTGGGAAAGTCTGTGATAAATAAATTGATGACAGAAATACTGCCATTTTATAAACTGGCATCTGGAATGCTGACATCAAAAGGATAGATGCCATTTAGGATGCCAGAGGAGTCTGAAGGCTGATAAGAGCAAAGGTGGTGCTGAGGGAATGGTATTGAAGCTGGAGCTGTAAAAGTGGAGCTAGAAATAGTGGCAGTATAACCACAATGTGGTCTAGGAAAGTCAGTCATAGTGAAAAGGAAGGACCTGCTAAAATGGGCATTGAGCACCCCTGGCATCCTCCCCATCACTAGAGAGTGTAGTAGAATGAAGGGTGGAAAGAGTGCCTGCCTAGTGCTATGGCCTTTGGGCCATAATTTATGTTTATTTCCTTACTTATTTTGTTATGGAAGTTAACCTTGCTGTAAGACTTCTGCCTATATATTTATTTGTTTCCAGTGTTTAACAAGACTGTCAGTTTTCTTATTTTTTATTTATTTTTTGAAAATCTATTTAACAGTTTTGCTTCTATGCTTGTAGTATGATTTACTGTAATATGTTTGTATTCATTCTTCATTTTTCATAAAATTCACAATTGAAAACTGTATAAAATTGTTAAAATGAATAACTAAGCAAACTAATCCACAGATAATAAATAAGTAATGTGAACAGGAATCCTGCTTGTCTTATTAACAGACACCAAACTGTCTTACTGCATATTGCAACTTTTATATACCTTTTTCTTTAATAAGAAAATTATGAGGCCTGAGGGAAGCTTATTTTAGAATGTTAGAGGAAAAAAATGAGCAAATGATAAAGTAGTGGGTAGTTAGAGTTAACATCAGGATTTTTTTTTTCATAAAGAGGATATGGGACACACAGATGAATAGAGCAGTTTAATAACTTATGCATTACTTAAATTATGTATTCATTAGATGAACAGGCAGGTTGACTGGTACACTGGACCAATTTCTTCTATGAACTGGATTTATATGAGAGCTAAAAAAGTCCTTACATGTAATCACACAGCATTTCAGTGTGTCAACACCTAAATCAAGCCTGGGCCAGGTGTTGAAGTCAGTGCATGAGTGTCGTTCTCTACAAACTGCGAAATGAGTCATCATGATTCACGGTCCATGTGTGGTCTGCGATATTTTATGATAGCAGTGACCACATAGCATCTGTCTCATGGCAGGAACAATAATACTGTCTAGTTTGCACTTTAACTTATCTCAGTAATCTACTTCATCTTCATCCTCCTCTTCATCCCTCATATTTTCGCCATCTCTCAAAAGCCATGTTGAATACCTTCACAAATTCCATTTCCAGTACTCTTTCTGGTAATTCATTAAATAGGTCCTCAACTCTTTGCATGAGGAAATGCTTTTACAAATTCATGGAGTAGTTGGTCCTATAATCTGCTGTCTGTGCCCCTTCATCCTTTGTGTTACCCATGTGTAACCTTCTGTACCTACATCATGTCTCCTCCTGTCCCTTTGAGACTTTGGTTAGGAGACCCCCTTCTCTTCTAATCTTTTTGCATATGATTTTCCTCCATCCTTCAGAAATTTATCATGGCTTTCCTCTGGGCTTTCTGCAGTGCTTGGATGTCCTCTCCATGTATGGCTTTCAGCACTACATTATTCAAGGAGTGGTCAGACAAGGGTCTGAAAGAATAGTGGCATCACTTCTTTTCTTCTAGAGTCTTTCCCTTTACACTCTAGCATTCTATTTGCTAATGTTATGACCCTTTCCCACTGCTCCTGGTGGTCCAGTCTAGCTGTGATCCTTTTCCTGGGCTGCTACAGTCAGACATAATCTACCCAGCTGATGGTTTACACCAAGGTCATTGTTGTCTAAGTGAAATACTTTTAATTTGTCCTCACTGACCCTCAACTGCCATGCTCCTACTCACTTGGTCAGCCTTTAAATCCTCTGTTAGACTTTTTTTTCCATCCTTCACTGCATCTAGCCATTGCGCCATCTGCAAGAATGCTGATCCTGTACTCTTTTCCCTCAGGTCTGACTGAAACAAACACACATTGACATGATGTAACTCACTTCTCTAGTCTTGACTCTTTGAGTATAGTCTTCCTAGGAGACTTGGGTGGGCCTGACCCAAAGACCATTGCAAAGTCCAGGTAGAACCACATTTACTGATACTATCTGTCAAGTTCTGCTGTAACTCATCATAAAATTTGATGATTTATCAAAGAGACCAGTCTCCAGTGGAGTCCCCCTGGGCTCTGTGCTGGAACCTCTCCTGTTTGGCATTTACTTTTCTGAAGTAAAAGCCAATACCAAATGTCTCTGGAAGACTAAGTTTGCAGATGACTGTAAACTATGAGCAGTCAGTGAATTCTCAAATGACTTAGCCGTCCTGCAGGAATGGTTTGTCTCAAATAAATAACTGGTGTGAAAATCATGATCTGAAACTAAATGCTAAAAATGCATTATTGCATCCTTTGGGAACTTATCTGCCCCAGAGAGCTGCCACATTGACAATACACCCCAAAGACTTGACCGAGTTGTTCAGGATTTGAGAACTTATGTGGACAGTAACCTAACGTTTAACAAACATGCATCTAGTGTTGCAAAAAAGCCCTTCTATATTGCACAGCTTATAAACAAGGGGATTGTGTCTGGAGTTAGGAATGTCATTGTCTACCTTTACTCAGCCCTGATTAGGCCAATCATTGAATATAATGCCCCTTTTGGTAAGTATCTGTCCAGACACATACAGCAAGTGGAACACCGACAGAGATACAAGGCCTAAACAACATGTCCTACATAGACCAACTCAAAGCCCTATCACTATACTCGGTATCATACAGACTGCTACTGTTTCTGGCATACAAGGTATTCTCTGACCCTTTACTGATGGATTTACTGCATATTATCATGTTAAATGTCATCAGAAATACTCAGTTAAGGGATCTAATCCTGTTCTGCAACATCAACAGGACAGTTTGGATGAATAGGTATATTTCACATAGGATACTGCTGCTGTGGAATAGACTCCCCATCCACATAAAACAAACTTTATCCTTGTCCATTTTCAAGTGCAACTTAAATCTATGGATGGGAAACAGAAAATTTACCCAGGGAATGCCCCCTGTACTACTAATGAACAGAGGCAGCTCCTGAATACTTTATTCTATGCATAGGTCCCCTCAAACTATCTACGGTATGATCCCAGTTATTCTTATTAGGGGTAATATGTAATTATTAACCATGGAATGGGTAAGGCCACTTTATAACCTCCTTCTTCTTTCGTCTTTTTCCCAGTTAGGGGTCGCCACAGTGGATCACCTGTCCGCTCATGGCTATCAGTGGAGTTTTTACGGTGTCAAGTTGCCAGCCCGGTGCCCAACCTTCCACAGAAGGCACACACATGCATGCATTCATGCCTAAGGACAATTTAGAGTGTCCAGTCCACCTACAGCATGTCTTTGAGATGTGGGAGGAAACCGCAACACCCGGAGGAAACCCACATGACCACAGCAACTGGGATAATTTATTTCAAGCACAAAAACAGAAATTGTCTGTGCTTAATATGACCCACAAGGGCAACTGCCCTAGTACCTACCTATGAATGTATGGATCAGATTTGACTGACAGCTCCTTCTGACCATGAACCATGTTAGTTATTGTCCAGCAGATTGCTGAATTCCATGACAAACTGGTCTTTTTCTATGTCTTGATGTATAGCTGGCAGCACTGATTAGCTTGCAAAATATATTACAGAGCATATTCTAGCCAGGGTGTCATTAGCAGAAATTTCTGGCTTGCAGCATACTGTACCACAGCAGAGATTCAAAGTTGTGATTCTCATAGCTTGAAACAGAGATGCCGAATTACGACATGGTCCATGAATCTTGCATGACTACACTGTGTGCACTAAAGCTACATTAGCATGAACCATAATGGAAGGTTCATATATTTATGGGCCACGGTCATCTGTTGGGAAGAATACTTTATTGTTCTTTAATCAGAATAAATAAGCAATGCTTAATTAAAGTGGGTCACAATGACATGCTTTCAGTAGACTAGGGACCTACATGACCTAGGACTGATAATGCATAAATTAGTATGTAAAATGCTAAGATCTGTGATCTTCAACTGACCTTTACTTTTTATTGTTAAAAGTCCCTTCATGAATCATACTGTTTCCCTTCCTATTACAAACACATTTATGATTGGTACCTGCATAAATGTATCAGAGCTGCATCTTCACCTACAAATCTGAATGGTTTGAATTTCACGGTTTTTAAATTTATATCTTCTGAACTTAATAGAGAATTACTTCCAAGTCTTGAGTTATAAATGATATTTAACTCATTTTATTAACAAATGTACATAGAAATAATCAGGTTTAGCTGTAGCAATTTTCTAATAACAACCAGTAATGAATTCAAGCCATTTTGCTTGGTAATGTGAAATTAAAACATGGTTTCAAATTTAGAGTTTGTTTTAAATATTCATGATATTGCCTGGAGTGGTTCATGTCAGTGACAATAATGCTTTGATACTTCGTTAAACTTTGAAAACTATTTGGCAGTACCTTTGAACTGGTAATTATCTCCCCTCACAGTATCTTCTTTCCATTCCAGTACAGCCGCAGCACCCCATAGTCAATGTCCGAGTTCATCATCCCCCAGATGCATCCGTAGAGATACATAGAATCAACAGCCACATGACAGATGGGAATAACCAAGGAAACCAACAAATGATATACCTGCCTCCTGGACCGAAGCTTCCTTTCTATCAACAACGTATCCCCCAAACTCAGAAGCCACTTGGCCGTTGCTTCCAGGAGACTCTTCCCAAGCAATCGGTAATGATTTTTGATATAATTTTCTAGCTAAGTCTATATAAAATTACTTGGAGTTGTGTTTGCCACTGATATATCTATTCCAAGACTCCCTGAATGTGATTGGGTCAATTCTAAGGATTTCAACATGAAGTTTCATGGGTATAATTCTTTGTCACTCATATCAGGGCTTCAAACTGAAGGGAAGGGAATGGGATATGGGGTTGGGAATTACACCCATTAGCAACATCTGTCTTATGTAATTGAAATTTTGGACAGTGGCTTGGTAAAAATGCAGTCCTAAAAGGTGATCTACTGTTTGAAAACAAGCATTTCTCACATCCATTTGAGATATAAGGAAGTCATTTGTTTCTTTTATTAATGACTTTAGTTAGAGATGGCATGCATATACACTATTCCTTGTAAGCATCATCATATACCTCATGGAATATTATTACTTTGTGGTTTAATAATGTATCAAGAGACAGAGTGTTGTTATAAGCACACGCTTACAACTCCTTGTGAATTAAAATCAGCCTGAATTAATGAATCGCTTAATCCCTTAGATGAAAAGGAAATACTGAGCTATGATAGTAAAGTACTTAATGCAGTCCCAAGGGAAGACAAAATAATCTGTTTCTTAGATATGGAGTTTTGAAAAGACCAACAGGAAATATCACCACCCTCTTCCAGTATAGCTAACAGCTAGCAAATCTTTTATTTTTCTTCTGACACTAATAACTCCACTATCTGGCTCTCATTTTTCTGAACTTGCTTTAATCATTATGCCAAGCATTCTACAGTAACATAGTGTGGTGGTTTACCACAATACTGTATAAAAATTATATATATATTTGTAAATATTAACTGTTTCTTTAAAGCTTGATGAAAACAGCTTGAATTAGAACTGTTGCTTTATTTGTTTTATATTAGGCAGATAAGATTTCTTACCTCCCATTAATTAAGAGGTTTGTAAAAGATAGGGATCTATATCCCCTAGTGGTAGTGTGGTGTGGTGATTGTCTCAAATATACATACATATATATTATATAAAGCATGTATGCATTAGTACTGATAGAACATATTGGGTAGCACACCCAGAGTGCACATCGTTTACAGTTATGAATTGCTTTTACAGACATCATCCGTATGCAAAGGGAATGACTGCTATTTTGCACCAGCACTGTGCATGCACATAGCTGTTACCTAGAGCAAATGAACAGTGTATTGTACCTGAAGAATGCTTCCCCTGTGTGGTAGCCGTATTACTATAGACATATGGCCGTGTCCCATATAGGGCCTATAGTTACACTGACAAGAAACAGGGAGCTCCATCTAATTCTGTAATGTCCCATTGAAGTCAGTTGACTGCGCCATATGAAACACATGATGCAGTCGACTGCATAGTATGAAACACATTAAAAATGACATACTACATTAATTTACAATTACTCCAAATTTCAGGGTAGTGAGGAAGAACCTGCTTATTGATTTTGGCAGAGAGCTACATGATTTCTGATTAGCCTACACTGCATGAGGAATCTAGGCCTGCTTCAGAATCAGGTAACATGCTTCCTTGAGCATTAGAATACAGGTACTGTACTGTAATTCACTGTCACCTTTTATGCTGAGGTCGATGCTTGGGCTTTAATAACTAGTGTTACTGATTCACTTCACAAAAACTGCACCTGATACAGCCCTGCAGTACAAGATTCAAACCTTCTGAGTGTTCTGGCCAATAGTTTTCACAGTTATGGGGATCTAACCTGTGGGAATGGGAAACCAGATAGAAAAAAAAATGTGATTGCTTTCAATGGAAACCTGTCTTTTATCATTCACAATCAAAAGAGTAAATGTGTACTCAGGGGAACAGTATGTGAAACAAATAATTATATATGTGTTATTTTTTGTATGATTGTTATTGATTTAACATATTTACAATATATATATACACAAGGAAGAAATTCAGCATCACATATTGTTATACAATGATAGGAATACATTGAATCATCAAGGTAATCTTATACAATTAACACATTAAGTACCTTATATTTCAATAGCAACATTTCAAGGTTATCCCAAACACTAAAAGTCATAGTATGATTTTATAGATCTTGTTCTAATAATTTATTTTGTGGTTTTACATAGTATTGCTGTTAAATAAAAAAACATTTTTTGAGCGTAGGAAGTGAGTTCGATTTCCAGTTTTTTATAATAACTTTTATAGCAACTGCCAAGAGAGCCCAAAACATTTTTGCTGTTTGGCTTTTAGAGATACAGGAAGTGGAACTTTCATTAGTATTAATGAACTAGTTAAAGAACAATTATCAGACCATGACCTCTTAAAAACATATTTAGCTCTTCCCAATCTACATTTAATGCTTCACAATCCATAAACATGTGTATCCTATCAGCTTTTACATCTTTACTTTATCTTCAACAGACTGAGGAAGTCATTTTACTAAAATTAAAGATTTTATAGGGAGTAACAAACATTCTATGTATATATTTCCACACAAAAACTTTCTAACATAAACTTGAAGAAGTTTGACTAACTGATTTAAGTAATAAAGTTTTATTCTTACCATCTATTGAGTCACTTAAATCACTGCTATCTAAAAAGTTTCAGAATTTTGCATCACAATTATTATTATTTAATTAATGTATATCTTGGACAGTCTTCCTTTGTAGGTCAATCTACCTTCAATGATAGCATTCATATATTCATATAATGGAGGAATAGTGCTCTGTTTGTCTTCTATCGTATTATTACAAATTCATTTCATTTCTTACTGATAGATAGTATTAACTGGTTAGCAGATTTGTCCAACTTACATTCTTTCATTAAACATTCTGACAACTTAGCTTTTCCTTTTTCAAAACAATTAGACCACAATACTAATCCATTCCTTTTTAGTAAACTCATTTTAACATTGTTCTGAGTTTCCTTAAATCTACAGGTTTGTGCAATGGGTTATATATATGTTAAACAGTTAAAGAAGGTCATGTGAAAATCATAACTAACCACTGGAAATATGTTTCATGCAACTGTGTAGCTATCTTTTTTTTCAGTTTTTGCTAGCAATTGTGTTTTCAGACAAGTTGGCCAAACAGGCGTTTTAGAAGTATACATACATTTAAAACACTAACCTGATGTTTTTGTGCTTCAGGAGACAGGCCATGAATGACATCTGTTAGTTTCAATAAATGCCATTGCTGCAGCCTGCATTTATATGCTCAGATTTAAATCTCTGTAGCCTTGCTTTCCCATACCCTGTACGTGCAGCCACTCATTCCTGCAGTCTTTCTCTCACTTAGCAGATTTTTCCCATTCCTCAAAATGCATTTGCCTTTTCACTCCCATGTTCTTTAGATGAGCTTGTCTGCACTCTGCATTGTCTCATCCCATAGACCTCACGCTCCCCTTTTGCCCCTGCACTCTCACTCAGTAACCTCATCACACACGACTCTCTGGACTTCATTCTGACTTTGCCTTCCCCTCCCACTCAGAGCTTTGCACATTACTTGCTCACCCTATCTGTTCCTCACACTGTCCCACTCTGCAGGCTCATTTCTCCATGTACACAACTTTGCACTCTTTGCACTAAACATTCACAAACTTTGGCTGCACACACTTGTTCCACACTATAATTTCTCAGTTGTACTGCTCTACAATACATTTCTTAAAACATTTCACTGTTTGTTAGAAAAATATATAATAGTAATATGTATGCTTAGTGCATTCGAGGTTTAAAAGGGTTAATACATTTATTCTGTTCACACTGCATGAATCTGTACAGCTATTACAAACTTAACAAGAAGCATTTAATTTCTGCTAATGTCAGAGACATTTCATTTCTGCTTATGTCATGAAACTTAAAGAGATATTCATTTCTGCTTATGCTATGAGAAAGTATGCAGCTGCTAGAAGCATTGATAAAGAAAACAATAGATGCTTGAAAGTATAAGCCATAGTCAGCATTACTTGTACTAAAGCTAGAAATGTACCTTGAATCCAGACAAAATGTAACACATGTATTAGAACAGTACAACTGAAGAAATGAAAAGTTAAAATGGACTAAAATAAGCCCAAGGCCAGGTTGTTTTTCTCAAAATGTTTTGCAAGCTAGCAAATAATCTAACCTAGTCAGCAATAAGTCTAGTAACATTTTCTGTAGAACATACAGAAAGCTGTGTCTAACTACGTCAGCATTAGAATAGTAACATTTTCTGTGTGACAGGAAGAGAACTGTATAAGAATAACATACTAATCACCAGTAATTCAGACAAACCTTGTGCCTACATGCTTTGTCTCCTTGCTGCAAGTAATAAAGGGTGTCTTGCTTGAACCTAATGTGAATTGGTCTTTGAAGTTTTTTCCTTTGACACTGTTGCAATAGTTTCTCACAGAAAATGATAAAAAATACTCCCTTTTGTTACAGTGATGATTATAGGACTCAAGCCCAGCTCTGAGGCCTTGCAGTCTAAAACTGTAACTCTTAATGCGTACTAGTGGATCATTTTTCTAAATGATTTAGGCTTCCTACAAAATGCAAATGCTAGAAGCATTTGAACAAATGCTTAAATTATATCAGCATTTATACAACTGCTCCAGAGGCACACAGCATTTAAAAATATGTTTCAAGTGCTCAAATGCTCAAAGCATTTATTTAGATAAAAATGACAGTGCAGCAAGTGTTGCGATGATCATTTCAGTAAGTGTAAAAATTGCTCTGACCTGTCACACAATCACCACAAATGACCTAAGTGTTTCTTAAACATATGGTCTGATCACTTAGCCAAAGGCTACAGATATCATTATAGACAAAGGTACTAAGAGGAGCACATTTTCATGTTTTGCATACAGGATTCACCACCAGTTGTATATCCTAGTTGTCCGCAACTACTTTGCTGCAAGCTATAGATTGACGTTTTAGAAAGCAAAAAGATGCTTGGAGTAGTGACAAACTTAGTTTGACTTGCAGTCCTAATTCAGGTGTCATTTTCAGGTCTTATGAAGGACACTTTACAGAGGCACCATGATCTCACCTTTCTCCCATACAATATGGTCTTGACCTGTGAACTGTGATGTCAGGAAAATAAGTGCTGATGCTTTTACAGTTTGGTCATGTCATTCTTTTATAAAGAAAAAGAAACTATATCAGTAACTCTAAGCATGCTGTAAAACCAGCTTCCTTAATTCATTGCTTACTATGTCTTTAATTACAATGCCAGCCTTTGCACTTTTAGCTTAAGCTGTTTCAGAAATGTAAATGATTTTATAGCACGTTTGTACCATTCTTGGGTTAAAGGGAACGACAGTCTAACCTGCAAGCAGAAGTAATGAACACAAGTCTTCTTACTTTTATGCTTATAGAAGATGTATTTTTCAACAAGGGATTGTGACAGCTGCTGTATAGGAAATAACGTTTTTTTTCTGTAAAAGAAGAGATTTTAAAATTTAGCTAACCTGTAATTTTCCTTGAGTATAATACTGGGAGCAATCAGTTTAGCATAAAATACAGAAATATTGCACAATTCATGATAATACACTGTGTTATGTATTGTAAATTTAGCAATAAAGCCTCTACCCACTGTTTATTATGCTATAATTATTGTTTATACTTGCTTTTTAATCCTTAACTATTTCTTCTCACTCACAGTGCAGCAGCAATCCATTGCCAGGCCTTACAAAGCAGGAAGACTGCTGTGGCAGTGTGGGAACCTCCTGGGGACAAAATAAGTGCCACAAGTGCCCCCACCTACAGTGTGAGTAAGATGTTCATATTAGTACATTTACCTACTGGCAACCAAACAAACAAAACTAAGTAAAAAAAAGTCCACTGCAGTGCATATCTTCTGTTTAC